>NC_081183.1:61151770-61289454 GCF_029867415.1 Vicia villosa | reverse complement strand
CGAGTATTGAAGAAAGATACGGGCGTGTATCAAAAGAATTAACATGTACGAGTGTTTGAATCAATATGGACGAGTATTGAAGAAAATAACACGGACGAGTGTTTGAATTAATACGGGCGAGTACTAAAGAAAGATCCAGACGAGTATCGAAAGATTTAACACGGACGATTGTTTTAATCAATACGGACGAGTATCAAAGCAAATAACTCGGACAAGTGTTTGAATCAACACAGACTAGTATTGAAGAAAGATACAGACGAGTGTCAAAAGAAGTAACACGTACGAGTGTTTGAATCAACACAGACGAGTATTGAAGAAAGATACAGATGAGTATCCAAAGAATTAACACGTACGAGTGTTTAAATCAATACGTACGAGTATTGAAGAAAGATTCGGACGAGTATCAAAAGAAGTAACACGTACGAGTATTTGAATCAATACAGACGAGTATTGAAGAAAGATACGGATGAGTATCCAAGAAAATAATACGGACGAGTGTTTTAATCAATACGTATGAGTATTGAAGAAAGTTACGGACGAGTATCAAAAGAATTAACCTGGACGAGTGTTTGAATCAATACGTATGAGTATTGAAGAAAGCTACGGACGAGTATCAAAAGAATTAACACGGACGAGTGTGTGAATCAATACGGACGAGTATTGAAGAAAGATATAGACGAGTATCCAAAGAATTAACACGTACGAGTGTTTGAATCAATACGGACAAGTATTAAAGAAAGATACAGACGAGTATCAAAAGAATTAACACGGATGATTGTTTTAATCAATACAGATGAGTATCAAAGCAAATAACACGGACGACTGTTTGAATCAACACAAACCAGTATAATAAAGATACAGATGAGTATCAAAAGAAGTAACACGTACGAATGTTTGAATCTATACGGACGTGTATTGAAGAATGATACGGACGAGTATCAAAAGAATTAACACGTACGAGTGTTTGAATCAATACGGACGAGTGTTTTAATCAATACGGACGAGTATCAAAGAAAATAACTTGGACAAGTGTTTGAATCAACACAGACCAGTATTGAAGAATGATACAGACGAGTATCCAAAGAATTAACACGTATGAGTGTTTGAATCAATACAGACGAGTATTGAAGAAAGATATGGACGAGTATCAAAGAAAATAACACGGACGAGTGTTTGAATCAACACGTATGAGTATTGAAGAAAGTTACGGACGAGTATCAAAAGGATTAACCCGGACGAGTGTTTGAATCAATACGTACGAGTATTGAAGAAAGCTACAGACGAGTATCCAAAGAATTAACACGTACGAGTGTTTGCATCAATACGTACGAGTATTGAAGAAAGATTCGGACGAGTATCAAAAGAAGTAACACGTACCAGTGTTTGAATCAGCATGGACGAGTATTGAAGAAAGATACGGATGAGTATCAAAGAAAATAACACGGACTAGTGTTTGAATAAATACATACGAGTATTAAAGAAAGATACAAATGAGTATAAAAAGAATTAACACGTACAAGTGTTTGAATCAATACGGACAAGTATTGAAGAAAGATACGGACCAGTATCGAAAGAATTAACACGTACGAGTGTTTGAGTCATTATGGACGAGTATTGAAGAAAGATACGGGCGTGTATCAAAAGAATTAACATGTACGAGTGTTTGAATCAATACGGGCGAGTACTAAAGAAAGATCCGGACGAGTATCTAAAGATTTAACACGGACGATTGTTTTAATCAATACGGACGAGTATCAAAGCAAATAACTCGGACAAGTGTTTGAATCAACACAGACCTGTATTGAAGAAAGATACAGACGGGTATCAAAAGAAGTAACACGTACGAGTGTTTGAATCAACACAGACGAGTATTGAAGAAAGATACAGACGAGTATCCAAAGAATTAACACGTACGAGTGTTTAAATCAATACGTACGAGTATTGAAGAAAGATTCGGACGAGTATCAAAAGAAGTAACACGTATAAGTGTTTGAATCAATACGGACGAGTATTGAAGAAAGATATGGACGAGTATCAAAGAAAATAATACGGACGAGTGTTTGAATCAATACATATGAGTATTGAAGAAAGTTACGGACGAGTATCAAAAGAATTAACCCGGACGAGTGTTTGAATCGATACGTGTGAGTATTGAAGAATGCTACGGACGAGTATCAAAAGAATTAACACGGACGAGTGTGTGAATCAATACGGACGAGTATTGAAGAAAGATATAGACGAGTATCCAAAGAATTAACACGTACGAGTGTTTGAATCAATACGGACAAGTATTAAAGAAAGATACAGACGAGTATCAAAAGAATTAACACGGATGATTGTTTTAATCAATACGGATGAGTATCAAAGCAAATAACACGTACGAGTGTTTGAATCAACACAGACCAGTATAATAAAGATACAGATGAGTATAAAAGAAGTAACACGTACGAGTGTTTGAATCTATACGGACGTGTATTGAAGAAAGATACGGACGAGTATCAAAAGTATTAACACGTACGAGTGTTTGAATCAATACGGATGAGTGTTTTAATCAATACGGACGAGTATCAAAGAAAATAACTCGGACAAGTGTTTGAATCAACACAGACCAGTATTGAAGAATGATACAGACGAGTATCCAAAGAATTAACACGTATGAGTGTTTGAATCAATACAGACGAGTATTGAAGAAAGATATGGACGAGTATCAAAGAAAATAACACGGACGAGTGTTTGAATCAATACGTTAGAGTATTGAAGAAAGTTACGGACGAGTATCAAAAGAATTAACCCAGACGAGTGTTTGAATCAATACGTACGAGTATTGAAGAAAGCTACAGACGAGTATCCAAAGAATTAACACGTACGAGTGTTTGCATCAATACGTACGAGTATTGAAGAAAGATTCGGACGAGTATCAAAAGAAGTAACACGTACGAGTGTTTGAATCAATACGGACGAGTATTGAAGAAAGATACGGATGAGTATCAAAGAAAATAACACGGACGAGTGTTTGAATAAATACATACGAGTATTAAAGAAAGATACAAATGAGTATAAAAAGAATTAACACGTACAAGTGTTTGAATCAATACGGATGAGTATTGAAGAAAGATACGGACGAGTATCGAAAGAATTAACACGTTCGAGTGTTTGAGTCATTATGGACGAGTATTGAAGAAAGATACAGGCGTGTATCAAAAGAATTAACATGTACGAGTGTTTGACTCAATACGGACGAGTATTGAAGAAAATAACACGGACGAGTGTTTGAATTAATACGGGCGAGTACTAAAGAAAGATCCAGACGAGTATCAAAAGATTTAACACGGACGATTGTTTTAATCAATACGGACGAGTATCAAAGCAAATAACTCGGACAAGTGTTTGAATCAACACAGACCAATATTGAAGAAAGATACAGACGAGTGTCAAAAGAAGTAACACGTACGAGTGTTTGAATCAATACATATGAGTATTGAAGAAAGTTACGGACGAGTATCAAAAGAACTAACCCGGACGAGTGTTTGAATCAATACGTGTGAGTATTGAAGAATGCTACGGACGAGTATCAAAAGAATTAACACGAACGAGTGTGTGAATCAATACGGACGAGTATTGAAGAAAGATATAGACGAGTATCCAAAGAATTAACACGTACGAGTGTTTGAATCAATACGGACAATTATTAAAGAAAGATACAGACGAGTATCAAAAGAATTAACATGGATGATTGTTTTAATCAATACGGATGAGTATCAAAGAAAATAATACGGACGAGTGTTTGAATCAATACAGACGAGTATTAAAGAAAGATACAAATGAGTATAAAAAGAATTAACACGTACAAGTGTTTGAATCAATACGGATGAGTATTGAAGAAAGATACGGACGAGTATCAAAAGAATTAACACGTACGAGTGTTTGAATCAATACGGATGAGTGTTTTAATCAATACGGACGAGTATCAAAGAAAATAACTCGGACAAGTGTTTGAATCAACACAGACCAGTATTGAAGAATGATACAGACGAGTATCCAAAGAATTAACACGTACGAGTGTTTCAATCAATACCGACGGGTACTGAAGAAAGATTCGGACGAGTATCAAAAGAAGTAACACGTACGAGTGTTTGAATCAATACAGACGAGTATTGAAGAAAGATATGGACGAGTATCAAAGAAAATAACACGGACGAGTGGTTGAATCAATACGTGTGAGTATTGAAGAATGCTACGGACGAGTATCAAAAGAATTAACACGGACAAGTGTGTGAATCAATACGGATGAGTATTGAAGAAAGATATAGACGAGTATCCAAAGAATTAACACGTACGAGTGTTTGCATCAATACGTACGAGTATCGAAGAAAGATTCGGACGAGTATCAAAAGAAGTAACACGTACGAGTGTTTGAATCAATACGGACGAGTATTGAAGAAAGATACGGATGAGTATCAAAGAAAATAACACGGACGAGTGTTTGAATAAATACATACGAGTATTAAAGAAAGATACAAATGAGTATAAAAAGAATTAACACGTACAAGTGTTTGAATCAATACGGATGAGTATTGAAGAAAGATATGGACGAGTATCGAAAGAATTAACACGTTCGAGTGTTTGAGTCATTATGGACGAGTATTGAAGAAAGATACGGGCGTGTATCAAAAGAATTAACATGTACGAGTGTTTGAATCAATATGGACGAGTATTGAAGAAAATAACACGGACGAGTGTTTGAATTAATACGGGCGAGTACTAAAGAAAGATCCAGACGAGTATCGAAAGATTTAACACGGACGATTGTTTTAATCAATACGGACGAGTATCAAAGCAAATAACTCGGACAAGTGTTTGAATCAACACAGACTAGTATTGAAGAAAGATACAGACGAGTGTCAAAAGAAGTAACACGTACGAGTGTTTGAATCAACACAGACGAGTATTGAAGAAAGATACAGATGAGTATCCAAAGAATTAACACGTACGAGTGTTTAAATCAATACGTACGAGTATTGAAGAAAGATTCGGACGAGTATCAAAAGAAGTAACACGTACGAGTATTTGAATCAATACAGACGAGTATTGAAGAAAGATACGGATGAGTATCCAAGAAAATAATACGGACGAGTGTTTTAATCAATACATACGAGTATTAAAGAAAGATACAAATGAGTATAAAAAGAATTAACACGTACAAGTGTTTGAATCAATACGGATGAGTATTGAAGAAAGATACGGACGAGTATCGAAAGATTTAACACGGACGATTGTTTTAATCAATACGGACGAGTATCAAAGCAAATAACTCGGACAAGTGTTTGAATCAACACAGACCAGTATTGAAGAAAGATACAGACGAGTGTCAAAAGAAGTAACACGTACGAGTGTTTGAATCAATACATATGAGTATTGAAGAAAGTTACGGACGAGTATCAAAAGAACTAACCCGGACGAGTGTTTGAATCAATACGTGTGAGTATTGAAGAATGCTACGGACGAGTATCAAAAGAATTAACACGAACGAGTGTGTGAATCAATACGGACGAGTATTGAAGAAAGATATAGACGAGTATCCAAAGAATTAACACGTACGAGTGTTTGAATCAATACGGACAAGTATTAAAGAAAGATACAGACGAGTATCAAAAGAATTAACATGGATGATTGTTTTAATCAATACGGATGAGTATCAAAGCAAATAACACGGACGAGTGTTTGAATCAACACAGACCAGTATAATAAAGATACAGATGAGTATAAAAGAAGTAACACGTACGAGTGTTTGAATATATACGGACGTGTATTGAAGAAAGATACGGACGAGTATCAAAAGAATTAACACGTACGAGTGTTTGAATCAATACGGATGAGTGTTTTAATCAATACGGACGAGTATCAAAGAAAATAACTCGGACAAGTGTTTGAATCAACACAGACCAGTATTGAAGAATGATACAGACGAGTATCCAAAGAATTAACACGTACGAGTGTTTCAATCAATACCGACGGGTACTGAAGAAAGATTCGGACGAGTATCAAAAGAAGTAACACGTACGAGTGTTTGAATCAATACAGACGAGTATTGAAGAAAGATATGGGCGAGTATCAAAGAAAATAACACGGACGAGTGGTTGAATCAATACGTGTGAGTATTGAAGAAAGTTACGGACGAGTATCAAAAGAATTAACCCAGACGAGTGTTTGAATCAATACGTACGAGTATTGAAGAAAGATATAGACGAGTATCCAAAGAATTAACACGTACGAGTGTTTGCATCAATACGTACGAGTATCGAAGAAAGATTCGGACGAGTATCAAAAGAAGTAACACGTACGAGTGTTTGAATCAATACGGACGAGTATTGAAGAAAGATACGGATGAGTATCAAAGAAAATAACACGGACGAGTGTTTGAATAAATACATACGAGTATTAAAGAAAGATACAAATGAGTATAAAAAGAATTAACACGTACAAGTGTTTGAATCAATACGGATGAGTATTGAAGAAAGATACGGACGAGTATCGAAAGAATTAACACGTTCGAGTGTTTGAGTCATTATGGACGAGTATTGAAGAAAGATACAGGCGTGTATCAAAAGAATTAACATGTACGAGTGTTTGACTCAATACGGACGAGTATTGAAGAAAATAACACGGACGAGTGTTTGAATTAATACGGGCGAGTACTAAAGAAAGATCCAGACGAGTATCATAAGATTTAACACGGACGATTGTTTTAATCAATACGGACGAGTATCAAAGCAAATAACTCGGACAAGTGTTTGAATCAACACAGACCAGTATTGAAGAAAGATACAGACGAGTGTCAAAAGAAGTAACACGTACGAGTGTTTGAATCAATACATATGAGTATTGAAGAAAGTTACGGACGAGTATCAAAAGAACTAACCCGGACGAGTGTTTGAATCAATACGTGTGAGTATTGAAGAATGCTACGAACGAGTATCAAAAGAATTAACACGAACGAGTGTGTGAATCAATACGGACGAGTATTGAAGAAAGATATAGACGAGTATCCAAAGAATTAACACGTACGAGTGTTTGAATCAATACGGACAAGTATTAAAGAAAGATACAGACGAGTATCAAAAGAATTAACATGGATGATTGTTTTAATCAATACGGATGAGTATCCAAGAAAATAATACGGACGAGTGTTTGAATCAATACATACGAGTATTAAAGAAAGATACAAATGAGTATAAAAAGAATTAACACGTACAAGTGTTTGAATCAATACGGATGAGTATTGAAGAAAGATACGGACGAGTATCAAAAGAATTAACACGTACGAGTGTTTGAATCAATACGGATGAGTGTTTTAATCAATACGGACGAGTATCAAAGAAAATAACTCGGACAAGTGTTTGAATCAACACAGACCAGTATTGAAGAATGATACAGACGAGTATCCAAAGAATTAACACGTACGAGTGTTTCAATCAATACCGACGGGTACTGAAGAAAGATTCGGACGAGTATCAAAAGAAGTAACACGTACGAGTGTTTGAATCAATACAGACGAGTATTGAAGAAAGATATGGACGAGTATCAAAGAAAATAACACGGACGAGTGGTTGAATCAATACGTGTGAGTATTGAAGAATGCTACGGACGAGTATCAAAAGAATTAACACGGACGAGTGTGTGAATCAATACGGATGAGTATTGAAGAAAGATATAGACGAGTATCCAAAGAATTAACACGTACGAGTGTTTGCATCAATACGTACGAGTATCGAAGAAAGATTCGGACGAGTATCAAAAGAAGTAACACGTACGAGTGTTTGAATCAATACGGACGAGTATTGAAGAAAGATACGGATGAGTATCAAAGAAAATAACACGGACGAGTGTTTGAATAAATACATACGAGTATTAAAGAAAGATACAAATGAGTATAAAAAGAATTAACACGTACAAGTGTTTGAATCAATACGGATGAGTATTGGAGAAAGATATGGACGAGTATCGAAAGAATTAACACGTTCGAGTGTTTGAGTCATTATGGACGAGTATTGAAGAAAGATACGGGCGTGTATCAAAAGAATTAACATGTACGAGTGTTTGAATCAATATGGACGAGTATTGAAGAAAATAACACGGACGAGTGTTTGAATTAATACGGGCGAGTACTAAAGAAAGATCCAGACGAGTATCGAAAGATTTAACACGGACGATTGTTTTAATCAATACGGACGAGTATCAAAGCAAATAACTCGGACAAGTGTTTGAATCAACACAGACTAGTATTGAAGAAAGATACAGACGAGTGTCAAAAGAAGTAACACGTACGAGTGTTTGAATCAACACAGACGAGTATTGAAGAAAGATACAGATGAGTATCCAAAGAATTAACACGTACGAGTGTTTAAATCAATACGTACGAGTATTGAAGAAAGATTCGGACGAGTATCAAAAGAAGTAACACGTACGAGTATTTGAATCAATACAGACGAGTATTGAAGAAAGATACGGATGAGTATCCAAGAAAATAATACGGACGAGTGTTTTAATCAATAATACGAGTATTAAAGAAAGATACAAATGAGTATAAAAAGAATTAACACGTACAAGTGTTTGAATCAATACGGATGAGTATTGAAGAAAGATACGGACGAGTATCGAAAGATTTAACACGGACGATTGTTTTAATCAATACGGACGAGTATCAAAGCAAATAACTCGGACAAGTGTTTGAATCAACACAGACCAGTATTGAAGAAAGATACAGACGAGTGTCAAAAGAAGTAACACGTACGAGTGTTTGAATCAATACATATGAGTATTGAAGAAAGTTACGGACGAGTATCAAAAGAACTAACCCGGACGAGTGTTTGAATCAATACGTGTGAGTATTGAAGAATGCTACGGACGAGTATCAAAAGAATTAACACGAACGAGTGTGTGAATCAATACGGACGAGTATTGAAGAAAGATATAGACGAGTATCCAAAGAATTAACACGTACGAGTGTTTGAATCAATACGGACAAGTATTAAAGAAAGATACAGACGAGTATCAAAAGAATTAACATGGATGATTGTTTTAATCAATACGGATGAGTATCAAAGCAAATAACACGGACGAGTGTTTGAATCAACACAGACCAGTATAATAAAGATACAGATGAGTATAAAAGAAGTAACACGTACGAGTGTTTGAATATATACGGACGTGTATTGAAGAAAGATACGGACGAGTATCAAAAGAATTAACACGTACGAGTGTTTGAATCAATACGGATGAGTGTTTTAATCAATACGGACGAGTATCAAAGAAAATAACTCGGACAAGTGTTTGAATCAACACAGACCAGTATTGAAGAATGATACAGACGAGTATCCAAAGAATTAACACGTACGAGTGTTTCAATCAATACCGACGGGTACTGAAGAAAGATTCGGACGAGTATCAAAAGAAGTAACACGTACGAGTGTTTGAATCAATACAGACGAGTATTGAAGAAAGATATGGGCGAGTATCAAAGAAAATAACACGGACGAGTGGTTGAATCAATACGTGTGAGTATTGAAGAAAGTTACGGACGAGTATCAAAAGAATTAACCCAGACGAGTGTTTGAATCAATACGTACGAGTATTGAAGAAAGATATAGACGAGTATCCAAAGAATTAACACGTACGAGTGTTTGCATCAATACGTACGAGTATCGAAGAAAGATTCGGACGAGTATCAAAAGAAGTAACACGTACGAGTGTTTGAATCAATACGGACGAGTATTGAAGAAAGATACGGATGAGTATCAAAGAAAATAACACGGACGAGTGTTTGAATAAATACATACGAGTATTAAAGAAAGATACAAATGAGTATAAAAAGAATTAACACGTACAAGTGTTTGAATCAATACGGATGAGTATTGAAGAAAGATACGGACGAGTATCGAAAGAATTAACACGTTCGAGTGTTTGAGTCATTATGGACGAGTATTGAAGAAAGATACAGGCGTGTATCAAAAGAATTAACATGTACGAGTGTTTGACTCAATACGGACGAGTATTGAAGAAAATAACACGGACGAGTGTTTGAATTAATACGGGCGAGTACTAAAGAAAGATCCAGACGAGTATCATAAGATTTAACACGGACGATTGTTTTAATCAATACGGACGAGTATCAAAGCAAATAACTCGGACAAGTGTTTGAATCAACACAGACCAGTATTGAAGAAAGATACAGACGAGTGTCAAAAGAAGTAACACGTACGAGTGTTTGAATCAATACATATGAGTATTGAAGAAAGTTACGGACGAGTATCAAAAGAACTAACCCGGACGAGTGTTTGAATCAATACGTGTGAGTATTGAAGAATGCTACGAACGAGTATCAAAAGAATTAACACGAACGAGTGTGTGAATCAATACGGACGAGTATTGAAGAAAGATATAGACGAGTATCCAAAGAATTAACACGTACGAGTGTTTGAATCAATACGGACAAGTATTAAAGAAAGATACAGACGAGTATCAAAAGAATTAACATGGATGATTGTTTTAATCAATACGGATGAGTATCCAAGAAAATAATACGGACGAGTGTTTGAATCAATACATACGAGTATTAAAGAAAGATACAAATGAGTATAAAAAGAATTAACACGTACAAGTGTTTGAATCAATACGGATGAGTATTGAAGAAAGATACGGACGAGTATCAAAAGAATTAACACGTACGAGTGTTTGAATCAATACGGATGAGTGTTTTAATCAATACGGACGAGTATCAAAGAAAATAACTCGGACAAGTGTTTGAATCAACACAGACCAGTATTGAAGAATGATACAGACGAGTATCCAAAGAATTAACACGTACGAGTGTTTCAATCAATACCGACGGGTACTGAAGAAAGATTCGGACGAGTATCAAAAGAAGTAACACGTACGAGTGTTTGAATCAATACAGACGAGTATTGAAGAAAGATATGGACGAGTATCAAAGAAAATAACACGGACGAGTGGTTGAATCAATACGTGTGAGTATTGAAGAATGCTACGGACGAGTATCAAAAGAATTAACACGGACGAGTGTGTGAATCAATACGGATGAGTATTGAAGAAAGATATAGACGAGTATCCAAAGAATTAACACGTACGAGTGTTTGCATCAATACGTACGAGTATCGAAGAAAGATTCGGACGAGTATCAAAAGAAGTAACACGTACGAGTGTTTGAATCAATACGGACGAGTATTGAAGAAAGATACGGATGAGTATCAAAGAAAATAACACGGACGAGTGTTTGAATAAATACATACGAGTATTAAAGAAAGATACAAATGAGTATAAAAAGAATTAACACGTACAAGTGTTTGAATCAATACGGATGAGTATTGAAGAAAGATACGGACGAGTATCGAAAGAATTAACACGTTCGAGTGTTTGAGTCATTATGGACGAGTATTGAAGAAAGATACAGGCGTGTATCAAAAGAATTAACATGTACGAGTGTTTGACTCAATACGGACGAGTATTGAAGAAAATAACACGGACGAGTGTTTGAATTAATACGGGCGAGTACTAAAGAAAGATCCAGACGAGTATCATAAGATTTAACACGGACGATTGTTTTAATCAATACGGACGAGTATCAAAGCAAATAACTCGGACAAGTGTTTGAATCAACACAGACCAGTATTGAAGAAAGATACAGACGAGTGTCAAAAGAAGTAACACGTACGAGTGTTTGAATCAATACATATGAGTATTGAAGAAAGTTACGGACGAGTATCAAAAGAACTAACCCGGACGAGTGTTTGAATCAATACGTGTGAGTATTGAAGAATGCTACGAACGAGTATCAAAAGAATTAACACGAACGAGTGTGTGAATCAATACGGACGAGTATTGAAGAAAGATATAGACGAGTATCCAAAGAATTAACACGTACGAGTGTTTGAATCAATACGGACAAGTATTAAAGAAAGATACAGACGAGTATCAAAAGAATTAACATGGATGATTGTTTTAATCAATACGGATGAGTATCCAAGAAAATAATACGGACGAGTGTTTGAATCAATACATACGAGTATTAAAGAAAGATACAAATGAGTATAAAAAGAATTAACACGTACAAGTGTTTGAATCAATACGGATGAGTATTGAAGAAAGATACGGACGAGTATCAAAAGAATTAACACGTACGAGTGTTTGAATCAATACGGATGAGTGTTTTAATCAATACGGACGAGTATCAAAGAAAATAACTCGGACAAGTGTTTGAATCAACACAGACCAGTATTGAAGAATGATACAGACGAGTATCCAAAGAATTAACACGTACGAGTGTTTCAATCAATACCGACGGGTACTGAAGAAAGATTCGGACGAGTATCAAAAGAAGTAACACGTACGAGTGTTTGAATCAATACAGACGAGTATTGAAGAAAGATATGGACGAGTATCAAAGAAAATAACACGGACGAGTGGTTGAATCAATACGTGTGAGTATTGAAGAATGCTACGGACGAGTATCAAAAGAATTAACACGGACGAGTGTGTGAATCAATACGGATGAGTATTGAAGAAAGATATAGACGAGTATCCAAAGAATTAACACGTACGAGTGTTTGCATCAATACGTACGAGTATCGAAGAAAGATTCGGACGAGTATCAAAAGAAGTAACACGTACGAGTGTTTGAATCAATACGGACGAGTATTGAAGAAAGATACGGATGAGTATCAAAGAAAATAACACGGACGAGTGTTTGAATAAATACATACGAGTATTAAAGAAAGATACAAATGAGTATAAAAAGAATTAACACGTACAAGTGTTTGAATCAATACGGATGAGTATTGGAGAAAGATATGGACGAGTATCGAAAGAATTAACACGTTCGAGTGTTTGAGTCATTATGGACGAGTATTGAAGAAAGATACGGGCGTGTATCAAAAGAATTAACATGTACGAGTGTTTGAATCAATATGGACGAGTATTGAAGAAAATAACACGGACGAGTGTTTGAATTAATACGGGCGAGTACTAAAGAAAGATCCAGACGAGTATTGAAAGATTTAACACAGACGATTGTTTTAATCAATACGGACGAGTATCAAAGCAAATAACTCGGACAAGTGTTTGAATCAACACAGACTAGTATTGAAGAAAGATACAGACGAGTGTCAAAAGAAGTAACACGTACGAGTGTTTGAATCAACACAGACGAGTATTGAAGAAAGATACAGATGAGTATCCAAAGAATTAACACGTACGAGTGTTTAAATCAATACGTACGAGTATTGAAGAAAGATTCGGACGAGTATCAAAAGAAGTAACACGTACGAGTATTTGAATCAATACAGACGAGTATTGAAGAAAGATACGGATGAGTATCCAAGAAAATAATACGGACGAGTGTTTTAATCAATACATACGAGTATTAAAGAAAGATACAAATGAGTATAAAAAGAATTAACACGTACAAGTGTTTGAATCAATATGGATGAGTATTGAAGAAAGATACGGACGAGTATCGAAAGATTTAACACGGACGATTGTTTTAATCAATACGGACGAGTATCAAAGCAAATAACTCGGACAAGTGTTTGAATCAATACAGACCAGTATTGAAGAAAGATACAGACGAGTGTCAAAAGAAGTAACACGTACGAGTGTTTGAATCAATACATATGAGTATTGAAGAAAGTTACGGACGAGTATCAAAAGAACTAACCCGGACGAGTGTTTGAATCAATACGTGTGAGTATTGAAGAATGCTACGGACGAGTATCAAAAGAATTAACACGAACGAGTGTGTGAATCAATACGGACGAGTATTGAAGAAAGATATAGACGAGTATCCAAAGAATTAACACGTACGAGTGTTTGAATCAATACGGACAAGTATTAAAGAAAGATACAGACGAGTATCAAAAGAATTAACATGGATGATTGTTTTAATCAATACGGATGAGTATCAAAGCAAATAACACGGACGAGTGTTTGAATCAACACAGACCAGTATAATAAAGATACAGATGAGTATAAAAGAAGTAACACGTACGAGTGTTTGAATATATACGGACGTGTATTGAAGAAAGATACGGACGAGTATCAAAAGAATTAACACGTACGAGTGTTTGAATCAATACGGATGAGTGTTTTAATCAATACGGACGAGTATCAAAGAAAATAACTCGGACAAGTGTTTGAATCAACACAGACCAGTATTGAAGAATGATACAGACGAGTATCCAAAGAATTAACACGTACGAGTGTTTCAATCAATACCGACGGGTACTGAAGAAAGATTCGGACGAGTATCAAAAGAAGTAACACGTACGAGTGTTTGAATCAATACAGACGAGTATTGAAGAAAGATATGGGCGAGTATCAAAGAAAATAACACGGACGAGTGGTTGAATCAATACGTGTGAGTATTGAAGAATGCTACGGACGAGTATCAAAAGATTTAACACGGACGAGTGTGTGAATCAATACGGATGAGTATTGAAGAAAGATATAGACGAGTATCCAAAGAATTAACACGTACGAGTGTTTGCATCAATACGTACGAGTATCGAAGAAAGATTCGGACGAGTATCAAAAGAAGTAACACGTACGAGTGTTTGAATCAATACGGACGAGTATTGAAGAAAGATACGGATGAGTATCAAAGAAAATAACACGGACGAGTGTTTGAATAAATACATACGAGTATTAAAGAAAGATACAAATGAGTATAAAAAGAATTAACACGTACAAGTGTTTGAATCAATACGGATGAGTATTGAAGAAAGATACGGACGAGTATCGAAAGAATTAACACGTTCGAGTGTTTGAGTCATTATGGACGAGTATTGAAGAAAGATATGGGCGTGTATCAAAAGAATTAACATGTACGAGTGTTTGAATCAATATGGACGAGTATTGAAGAAAATAACACGGACGAGTGTTTGAATTAATACGGGCGAGTACTAAAGAAAGATCCAGACGAGTATCGAAAGATTTAACACGGACGATTGTTTTAATCAATACGGACGAGTATCAAAGCAAATAACTCGGACAAGTGTTTGAATCAACACAGACTAGTATTGAAGAAAGATACAGACGAGTGTCAAAAGAAGTAACACGTACGAGTGTTTGAATCAACACAGACGAGTATTGAAGAAAGATACAGATGAGTATCCAAAGAATTAACACGTACGAGTGTTTAAATCAATACGTACGAGTATTGAAGAAAGATTCGGACGAGTATCAAAAGAAGTAACACGTACGAGTATTTGAATCAATACAGACGAGTATTGAAGAAAGATACGGATGAGTATCCAAGAAAATAATACGGACGAGTGTTTTAATCAATACGTATGAGTATTGAAGAAAGTTACGGACGAGTATCAAAAGAATTAACCTGGACGAGTGTTTGAATCAATACGTATGAGTATTGAAGAAAGCTACGGACGAGTATCAAAAGAATTAACACGGACGAGTGTGTGAATCAATACGGACGAGTATTGAAGAAAGATATAGACGAGTATCCAAAGAATTAACACGTACGAGTGTTTGAATCAATACAGACAAGTATTAAAGAAAGATACAGACGAGTATCAAAAGAATTAACACGGATGATTGTTTTAATCAATACAGATGAGTATCAAAGCAAATAACACGGACGACTGTTTGAATCAACACAAACCAGTATAATAAAGATACAGATGAGTATCAAAAGAAGTAACACGTACGAGTGTTTGAATCAATACGGACGAGTGTTTTAATCAATACGGACGAGTATCAAAGAAAATAACTTGGACAAGTGTTTGAATCAACACAGACCAGTATTGAAGAATGATACAGACGAGTATCCAAAGAATTAACACGTACGAGTGTTTGATTCAATACGGACGAGTATTGAAGAAAGATTCGGACGAGTATCAAAAGAAGTAACACGTATGAGTGTTTGAATCAATCTAGACGAGTATTGAAGAAAGATATGGACGAGTATCAAAGAAAATAACACGGACGAGTGTTTGAATCAATACGTATGAGTATTGAAGAAAGTTATGGACGAGTATCAAAAGAATTAACTCGGACGAGTGTTTGAATCAATACGTACGAGTATTGAAGAAAGCTACGGACGAGTATCAAAAGAATTAACACAGACGAGTGTGTGAATCAATACGGACGAGTATTGAAGAAAGATATGGACGAGTATCAAAAGAATTAACACGGATGATTGCTCTAATCAATACGGATGAGTATCAAAGCAAATAACACAGACGAGTGTTTGAATCAACACAGACCAATATAATAAAGATACAGATGAGTATCAAAAGAATTAACTTGTACGAGTGTTTGAATCTATACGAACAGGTATTGAAAAGATACAGACAAGTATCAAAAGAATTAACACGTACGAGTGTTTGAATCAATACGCACGATTATTGAAGAAAGATACGGACGTGTATCAAAAGAATTATCATGTACGAGTGTTTGAATCAATACGGACGAGTATTGAAGAAAGATACGGACGAGTATCAAAGAAAATAACACGGACGAGTGTTTGAATTAATACAGGCGAGTATTAAAGAAAGACATAGACGAGTATCAAAAGATTTAACACGGACGATTGTTTTAATCAATACGGATGACTATCAAAGCAAATAACTCGGATGAGTGTTTGAATTAACACAGACCAGTACTGAAGAAAGATACAAACGAGTATCCAAAGAATTAACACGTACGAGTGTTTGAATCAATACAGACGAGTATCAAAGAATTAACACGTACAAGTGTTTGAATCAATACGGACGAGTGTTTTAATCAATACGGACGAGTATCAACGAAAATAACTCGGACAAGTGTTTGAATCAACACAGACCAGTATTGAAGAATGATACAGACGAGTCTCAAAAGATTTAACACGGACGATTGTTTTAATCAATACGGACGAGTATCAAAGCAAATAACTCGGACGAGTGCTTGAATCAACACAGACCAGTATTGTAGAAAGATACAGACGAGTATCTAATGAATTAACACGTACGAGTGTTTGAATCAATACGGACGAGTATTGAAGAAAGATTCGGATGAGTATCAAAAGAAGTAACACGTACGAGTGTTTGAATCAATACGGACGAGTACTGTAGAAAGATATGTAAATACAAGCTTCTCAAGCATAGTTTGTTTTGATGAAGACAAAATGGACATCAAGCTTTCATAAAAGGATGTGCAAAAAGTATTTCAAGTTTCAAGCAAGAAACACATCATTTCAAAGTCTTGAAGAAACAATAAAGATTCAAGGATCGAGCTAAAACGGCAAAGGTACAAACAATACTCACTTAGACATATAATTGTTCACAAATATATTTTCATGCATATCATAAACATACTACAAAGTATCATCCTTCAAAAGATCATTTAAAACCTTTTTCAAAGTTAAAATTCAAAATAAAGGTTTTAGGAACCGGGTTGTCCCTATGGGGGAACCGGTTCCCAGCATTCTCAGTTTTCAGCATTCTGTGGTTTACTATGGGGAACCGGGTTGTCCCCAGGTGGGAACCGGTTCCTCAGTTCAAAATTTGAATTTTTTTGCTGTAATGTTCAGCAGGAACCGGGTTGTCCCAGGCAGGAACCGGTTCCTACTGAACCAGTGTGTTTTTCCATTGCATGATTTCATTCAAACGAATTTGTTTTCATACCACTTAATCATTGCATTGCTTCATGGAAAAATAACCATTCAAAGAGGTGTTTAGCACATTATATATACTACATCTTTCATAATCATTAATCACCTTCTTCATTAACAATTCATAACTTTCATAAATCTTCATCTTTCAACATTTCCAAGTGTTCATCAAATTCTTACTTTTAAGTGAAACTTTCTATACACATTTTCATTGAGAAATTCATTCAAAGTTTCATGCATACATTGTGAACACTTATATCCATTTTGAGAATTGTTTATTTGAAGAAGAAGATCAATCCAAGATTGATAGTGCTATACAAACTTCATCTAAATCTCTTGTAAAAATTCAAAGAAAATTATTTCCTTACTATCCAGGATTGTTGGAAGTAAGTGGTGTGTTTGAAGAGGATTGTTCTTCATCCACATTAGTGTTGATTGATTTTAAAGGTGTTAAGAACCTTTGATCACCCTATAGGTTAGATAGTAGGCATAGGCTTGTACAATAATTCTAACTATAGTGAAATCTCTTTCGTGTTTGAAAGGGGACTGGAGTACTCTCGGATTGTGAGGGGAACCAGTATATATCGTTGTGTTCTTTATCTTTTCGCTTTTACCGCTTTCATCACCATTACCAAGAAAAAGATAAAAACCATCAAAAGCCTTCAAACACTTAACCAAAAATCAGAAAAGACTTTCTCATAAAACCGATTAATTTTTGAAAACCTAATTCACCCCCCCCTCTTAGGCATATCTGATACTTACATTTGGCATCAGAGCAAGTTATAGGTAACTTGTTCCTAAAGATCCAGAATGGCTTCCGCAAATCAAAATCCGGTTTTCAGAGATGGTGGTTCTAACAACAAGCCTCCATTGTTTTGTGGTGAATACTTTGACTTTTGGAAAATCCGAATGAAGGCTCATCTAGAAGCACAAGGAGAAGAAGTATGGGAGGCTGTTCTACAAGGTCCTCATGTTCCTGTAACTGTCGTTAACGGTGTTGGATCGGATAAACCTAAAACGTCATGGGATGATAACGATAGAAAGAGGGTTCTTGCTGACAAAAAGGCGGTCAATCTCCTTCAAGGTGCTCTTAGTATGGATGAATTTTTCCGAGTATCGGCATGTACAACATCAAAGGAAATATGGGATACTCTTGTAGAAACTCATGAAGGTACCATTGAAGTTAAAAGATCAAGATTGAATACTTTAAGCCAAGAGTACGAACTGTTTAAAATGAAGCCCGGAGAAACCATTCTCGATTTGCAAAAACGATTCGTACATTTGACAAATCACTTGAAGGCACTTGGTAAGACTCTTACTACCGAAGAACTTAATCTTAAAGTACTCAGATCTTTGACAAGGGAGTGGCAACCAAAAGTGACGGCGATATCCGAAAAGAAAAATTTATCAAAATTTACTTCCGCAACACTATTTGGAAAACTTCAAGAATATGAGACGGAACTTGGAAGATTGGAAAAGCATGAGAACTTAGAAAAGAAATCCAAAGGCATTGCATTAAAGGTAGATTCAAAAGAAAGCAAAATGAAAGATGCATCGGATGAAGATGAAAATTTCTTGCTTCTTGTAAAAAGGTTAGGCAAATTTTTTGGTAATAAAAATAATATTGATAATACTAACTATGTCAAAAGAAAGAAATTCTCAAAGCGTAAGGATAAAGAAGCATCCACTTCATCACAAGAAGTTACATGCTATGAATGTGGAAAACAAGGACACATAAAGCCGGAATGTCCAAAGCTTTCGAAGAAGAATGGATTCGAAGGCAAAAAGGAGTTCAAAAATAAAAAGGCCTACATAGCATGGGAAGATAATGAAGTAAGTTCCTCATCGGACTCCGATAGTGACGAAAGTGCAAACCTAGCACTAATGGCATCACACCACTCCGACGATGAAGAAGGCGAGGTTAGTTATGATGATTCTCTTTTTGATAATGGTGCGCAAGGTGCAATAGATGAATTATTAAAAGAATGCAAAATTCTCTATAAAACTATCTCATCTCAAAAGAAAATCATACTATCTTTAGAAGAGAAAGTTAAGATAAGTGAAGTAGAACATAAAGATGACAAAGAAAAAATGATTAGTGTTCAAGAAGATAATGTTGCATGCAAGAACTGTGAATCACTTTCCTTCCAAATTGTCCAATTAAAACGTGTTTTAGAAAGATATGAAAAAGGGCAAATTGGATTGGAAAATGTTCTTAGCACACAAAGATACTCCAATGATAAGAGCGGACTTGGTTTCTCTAAATTTGATAAACCAACATCCAACAAGACTATCTTTGTCAAGGCTAGTAACCAACCAATTCTAGAGAAAGTGATCAAGCCTAAAGTAATGCAACATTATCCTAAAAAGAAGAACTTTGTTAAGAAGAAATCTTATCCTCCTAGATATAGAAGTAACTTTGAACCTACTTGTTTTTATTGTGGTATTATTGGTCACACACCCAATGCTTGTTATGTAAGAAACTTTAGTGCTCCTAGTGGACATTATGTATGGGTGAAGAAAGGAACTAACTATGATGGACCCAAAGCCATTTGGGTACCTAACAAAACTTAATTTGTTTTGTAGGCATGCTTGAAGACCACCTCAAACCTATGGTATCTAGATAGTGGTTGTTCAAAGCATATGACGGGTGACCTAAACCAATTTTCAGATCTAAGGTTAAAGGCCAAGGGCTTTGTCACTTATGGAGACAACAATAAGGGAAGAATCCTTGGCAAAGGCAAAGTTGGTGCACCACCTTTCACATCAATTGAAGATGTTCTTTATGTTGAAGGACTAAAGCATAATCTTCTAAGCATTAGCCAACTTTGTGACAAAGGCTTCAAGATCAAATTCACTAAGGAGGAATGCTTGATCATCGATGAAGTCACCAATGAGGTAAAACTCAAAGGTACAAGAATTAATAACATTTTTATGATTTCTTTAAATGATTTATCTTTGAAAGTAAAATGTCTTTTGGTAAACAATAATAATGATTCATGGCTATGGCATAAAAGAGCAGCCCATATTCATATGGATCATTTAAATAAGTTAACCAAACATGATCTTGTTATTGGCTTACCTAAAATAAAGTTTGTCAAAGATAAGTTATGTGATGCATGTCAAAAGGGAAAGCAAACCAAATCATCTTTCAAACCAAAGAATGTGGTGACTACAACAAGACCACTTCAATTATTGCATATGGATTTATTTGGTCCATCAAGGACAAGAAGCTTCGGAGGTAATGTATACGCCTTAGTTATTGTTGATGATTATTCTAGATATTCTTGGACTTTGTTTCTTGTGCAGAAAAGTGATGCTTTTAAAGCCTTTAAGAAGTATGCAAAACAAATCCAAAATGAAAAATCATTAAAGATTGTATCCATAAGAAGTGATCATGGTGGAGAGTTTCAAAATGCATCATTTGAAGAATTTTGTGAAGAACATGGTATCTCTCATAATTTTTCAGCACCAAGAACTCCACAACAAAATGGAGTAGTTGAAAGGAAAAATAGGTTTCTAGTTGAACTTGCAAGAACAATGCTTAGTGATGCAAATCTTCCTAAATACTTTTGGGCGGATGCGGTTAGTACGGCATGTTATGTTGGAAATCGAGTAATCATTAGACCTATCTTAAAGAAGACTCCATATGAACTCTTCAAAGGAAGAAAGCCAAACATTGCTCACTTTCACATTTTTGGATGCAAGTGTTTTGTTCTCAACAATGACAAAGACAATCTTGGTAAGTTTGATGAGAAATCCGACGAAGGTATATTTCTTGGTTATTCTCTTTCTAGTAAAGCATATAGAATTTATAATAAAAGAACTTTAACTATTGAAGAATCCATGCATGTATCTTTTGATGAGACTAACACCTCCAAAGAGGAAATAGTTGTTTGTGATGATGATGATCCTTTAGATTTACCCTCGGAAGAACTTTCAAATGATACAATTGTGAAGGCACCGGAAGTTCAACAAGAAAGTGTTCAACAAGAGGATGTACAACAAGAATCAAACACCAATGATCTACCAAAAGAATGGAGAACTCATAGAGATCATCCTATTGATAAAGTTATTGGTGATGTTAGCCAAGGAGTTGCAACAAGATTAAATCTCAAAGATGCTTGCTTACACATGGCTTTTGTTTCTCAAATTGAACCTTCCAAAGTTGATGAAGCCTTAGGAAACGATCAATGGATAAATGCAATGCAAGAAGAATTAAATCAATTCGAGAGAAATCAAGTTTGGGAACTTGTTCCTAGACCGAATAATAAACACATCATAGGTACTCGATGGGTGTTTAAGAACAAACTTGATGAGAATGGTATAATTGTTCGAAACAAAGCAAGATTGGTGGCCCAAGGTTACAATCAAGAAGAAGGAATCGACTTTGAAGAAACATTTGCTCCGGTTGCAAGGTTAGAAGCTATTCGTCTTTTACTTGCTTATGCATGTTCATTAAATTTTCAGCTTTATCAAATGGATGTCAAGAGCGCATTCTTGAATGGCTACATCAATGAAGAAGTCTATGTCAAACAACCCCCGGGATTTGAAGACTTCAAGAATCCTTCACATGTCTTTAAGTTGAGAAAGGCTCTTTATGGATTAAAGCAAGCACCTAGAGCATGGTATGATAGACTTAGCAATTTTTTGTGTGAAAAAGGTTTCGAAAAGGGTAAGGTTGATAAAACTTTGTTCATTAAGAAAATCAAAAGTAACACTTTATTGGTTCAAGTCTATGTTGATGATATCATTTTTGGATCGACTAACAAAGAAATGTGTGAGGAATTCTCATTGATGATGCAAGGAGAATTCGAGATGTCTATGATGGGAAAGATGAACTACTTTCTTGGACTACAAATTAAGCAACTCAAAGATGGAATCTTTATCAATCAATCTAAATATTGTAAAGAACTATTGAGAAAGTTTAATATGGACAATTGTAAAGCAATGAATACTCCAATGGGCTCCGGTACATATGTTGATCAAGATGAATCCGGTACTCCAATTGATATTACCAAGTATCGAGGTATGATTGGTTCTTTATTGTATTTGACGGCAAGTCGTCCTGACATAATGTTTAGTGTTTGTCTTTGTGCTCGCTTTCAAGCAAATCCAAAGGAATCACATCTTATGGCGGTTAAAAGGATCATGAAGTATCTCAAAGGAACGACCAACGTTGGCTTATGGTATCCTAAAGGTAGTGTTTGCAATTTAATTGGATATTCTGACGCGGATTATGCAGGATGTAAAACTGATCGTAAAAGCACAAGTGGTACTTGTCACATTCTTGGAAATGCATTAGTATCATGGGCTTGTAAAAAACAAGCATGTGTTGCTCTTAGTACGGCCGAAGCGGAATACATAGCAGCAGGTAGTTGTTGTGCACAAATTCTTTGGCTTAAGCAACAACTTCGTGACTACGGACTTGATCTCGGATGCATTCCTCTTCGATGCGACAATACAAGTGCTATAAATATCACAAAGAATCCGGTCATGCATTCAAGAACCAAACACATAGACATTCGACATCATTTTCTTCGCGATCATGTGCTTAAAGGAGATGTTGAAGTCACTTTTGTAGATACACATAATCAACTTGCGGATATCTTCACCAAGCCTCTCCCAAAAGAATCATTTTACAAAATTCGACGAGAGCTTGGAATTTTAGATGAAGGTGATGTTTAAATTCGTTCGTCATTATCATAAATCAAAGGTACACGTTTCTAACATTTTGTGTGTTAAAAAGTGCTTTATAAATGTTCATATATTATATCTTGGTATTTATGAATGATATGTATGCTTTAAATTTCATAAAATTAAAGATTTTGGACTTTTTTAGTCCAGGAACCGGTTCCCATGTGGGACGAACCGGTTCCCCATAGTAATTTCCAGAGGCGTTGTTTTTATGTGCTTCAGGAACCGGTTCCCATGTAGGGACGAACCGGTTCCCACGTACTTTTTTCCAGATTTTTTTTTCTTTTCATTTGGCTGTTACGCATTTGTGTGGTTATTTTTTTTATTTTTTTACTCATTTTCTTTTATCTATTTATTTTACTTCAATATATATTATATCACTTCACACCACACATTTGTTCTCTTTTACTCTCATTCACTCACATTTACTCTCATTCAACATTCATCTTCATCTTCTTCAAACCTTCCACCTCCATTGTCAACCAAATTAAAAGCTCCATAACTCTCAAAATTAAAACACCCACTACCTCAAAACTCTATATAATCCTCCATTCTTACACATATCTCACTCAAATCCTCCTCCACTCACCAAATCCGAAAATCCCAACTTAAACCCTAACTCTCAACTCCTTTCAACAATGGCACCCAAAGTTTCAAGAAGTGCAAAGGGAAAGCATAAGATTGGAGAGACAAGTGAAGATCATCAAGAGTTCCAACCAACTGTCAAGAGTCGGAGACTCACATTCAACATTCGTAGTCGGAAACTCCTTCCGGCTAAGTACGGTAAACTTCATGATTTCCCAACTCATAGCTTTAATTTAAATGCTAGGTTAGCTAATGCCAGTGTTGCAAATTTTGTGAGTGATCATGGAGACTATTACCCGGATTTGGTTAGGGAATTTTACCATAACCTTAAGATAGTGACCAATGATTTTGATGAGTTCACTTTGGTATCCGAAGTTTCAAGAAAAGAGATTTGCTTAGATGTTGAGGAGTTTGGGAAACTATTAGGAATTCCATATGAGGGTTTAGTGCTCCTTCAAGGTAACATTCCGGAGGATTGGCAACCGTATAGTAAGATTGATGTTTTTGTGGATATGTGCCGACCAACCCAACGCGACACAGTTTGCCAACAGCTTGCTACCAAGTTTAACATGTTCGGTTCAAGCTTATCGGTGAGTGATAGGATGCTCCCTCTTATCATTGCTTATGTTTTATTTCCAAAGAATTCTAACCATTCCAGGGTCAATGAGTTCGAGTTGATGGTTTTGCTTGCTCTAAGACGTGGCATTGAAGTCAATTGGGCTCTTTCAATTATGCGCCACATGCAGCTTATGGCTTCCCTTAAAGGAGGCTTACCTTATGCAAGGGCCATCTCTCATATTGTTCGGAATGCTGGTGTTCTCCTCCAAAGGGAACCGAAGAAAAATATGGATGAACAAGAGTGTGTTATTACCACCGCTACCGCTCTTAAAAATACAGGAATTGTTACGGATCGTGAAGGTAGATTTTTCTACAAAGTTGACTTCGAACCGGCCGTGCCACAAATCCCTCAACCTCCCGAAGGTGGATACACAATGGAGATGATGTTTGCCAAGCTTTGCTCCATTCAAACATCTATTGATAACAACAAGCGGGAGAACAACTATGAGCATAACCTTATGAGAAGACAAATGCGGGAAATTCAACGGACTCAAAGGCGGATCTTTGCTCATTATGAGGGAGAGGAAGGAAGTGAAGAAGAAGATGAACAAGATGATGATGATGAAGAGAAAATGGATGAAAGTGATTGAATTATGTGCTCTTTATTATTATTATGCTCTACTTTATTGTTGGTTTTTCTTTATGTTTTAGACATTGTTCCCTTTATGTTTCGTGATGTTTAGGCTTATTTATGTTTATGTTGTAATCGTAAAAAAAAAAAACTACGTTTCGTATCGTTTAAATCGTGTTATGTTTGTAGTATTTTAATTTGTGTTATATTTGTGGTATTTCACATTGTGTTTATATTTCATATCAATTTTTTTCTTTTTCCCCATCCTTTTTGATAATAACAAAGGGGGAGAAGAATATGCATGTGTTTTTGTGTGTTGTTTTGTTTCAAAGAAAAAATGCAGGCCATTGTTAACATTAACAAATGAAACTCATGTCCATAAATCAAAGAAGGAATCATGGATTTAGGGGGAGTCTCTAACATAGGGGGAGTCTTGCATTGTTCAACATAATTTCAAAATCACAAAACAACTTTTTCAAAAACATTTTCAAGACTTAGTTGTCATCATCAAAAAGGGGGAGAATGTAAATACAAGCTTCTCAAGCATAGTTTGTTTTGATGAAGACAATATGGACATCAAGCTTTCATAAAAGGATGTGCAAAAAGTATTTCAAGTTTTAAGCAAGAAACACATCATTTCAAAGTCTTGAAGAAACAATAAAGATTCAAGGATCGAGCTAAAACGGCAAAGGTACAAACAATACTCACTTTGACATATAATTGTTCACAAATATATTTTCATGCATATCATAAACATACTACAAAGTATCATCCTTCAAAAGATCATTTAAAACCTTTTTCAAAGTTAAAATTCAAAATAAAGGTTTTAGGAACCGGGTTGTCCCTATGGGGGAACCGGTTCCCAGCATTCTCAGTTTTCAGCATTCTGTGGTTTACTATGGGGAACCTGGTTGTCCCCAGGTGGGAACCGGTTCCTCGGTTCAAAATTTGAATTTTTTTGCTGTAACGTTCAGCAGGAACCGGGTTGTCCCAGGCAGGAACCGGTTCCTACTGAACCAGTGTGTTTTTCCATTGCATGATTTCATTCAAACGAACTTGTTTTCATACCACTTAATCATTGCATTGCTTCATGGAAAAATAACCATTCAAAGAGGTGTTTAGCACATTATATATACTACATCTTTCATAATCATTAATCACCTTCTTCATTAACAATTCATAACTTTCATAAATCTTCATCTTTCAACATTTCCAAGTGTTCATCAAATTCTTACTTTCAAGTGAAACTTTCTATACACATTTTCATTGAGAAATTCATTCAAAGTTTCATGCATACATTGTGAACACTTATATCCATTTTGAGAATTGTTTATTTGAAGAAGAAGATCAATCCAAGATTGATAGTGCTATACAAACTTCATCTAAATCTCTTGTAAAAATTCAAAGAAAATTATTTCCTTACTATCCAGGATTGTTGGAAGTAAGTGGTGTGTTTGAAGAGGATTGTTCTTCATCCACATTAGTGTTGATTGATTTTAAAGGTGTTAAGAACCTTTGATCACCCTATAGGTTAGATAGTAGGCATAGGCTTGTACAATAATTCTAACTATAGTGAAATCTTTTTCGTGTTTGAAAGGGGACTGGAGTACTCTCGGATTGTGAGGGGAACCAGTATATATCGTTGTGTTCTTTATCTTTTCGCTTTAACCGCTTTCATCACCATTACCAAGAAAAAGATAAAAACCATCAAAAGCCTTCAAACACTTAACCAAAAATCAGAAAAGACTTTCTCATAAAACCGATTAATTTTTGAAAACCTAATTCACCCCCCCTCTTAGGCATATCTGATACTTACAAGATACGGACGAGTGTTTGAATCAATGCGGACGAGTGTTTTAATCAATACGGACGAGTATCAAAGCAAATAACTCGGACGAGTGTTTGAATCAACACACACCAGTATTGAAGAAAGATACAGACGAGTATCAAAATAAGTAACACGTACAAGTGTCTGAATCAACACAAACCAGTATTGAAGAAAGATACAGACGAGTATCCAAAGAATTAACACGTACGAGTGTTTGAATCAATACGTACGAGTATTGAAGAAAGATTCGGACGAGTATCAAAAGAAGTAACACGTACGAGTGTTTGAATCAATACGGACGAGTATTGAAGAAAGATACGGATGAGTATCAAAGAAAATAACACGGACGAGTGTTTGAATAAATACAGACGAGTATTAGAGAAAGATACAAACGAGTATAAAAAGAATTAACACGTACAAGTGTTTGAATCAATACGGAGGAGTATTGAAGAAAGATACGGACGAGTGTAACGCCCGGAAAAATAATTATTTTCTTAATTTAGACATTTGTGATGTTTTCTGAAACTTTTGCGTTTTGGGGCGTTTTAGTCGGTATTAGTTCGGGATAGCGGATCGATATTTAATCGGAGATTTTAACATTTTTAGTATTAGAAATATTAATGAGTTAATATTTAGCGTTTTGGGAATTTTCTGAGTAATTAAGTTTAGACCGGAAATGTGAGACACTGAGTAATAAGTCGGTATATTAAAATAATCGGATTTTATTTTAATGGAGTTTAAGTGGAAGTATTATTTTTATATTAAGTGTGGAAATATTATTGGGCTTAATTAATGACATCTCTAAGTATTAAGGGGGTATATTTTGTTAGGCCCATTTGTGTATTGAATGATTAGCATATAGTCTTTTTTTTAAAATTGAGGTAGAATACTAGTGTTAGTAGAATACTAGTGTATTGACCTCTGAGATCCCATCATTTTCTAAGTGTTATGATCATTATTGTTATACCCCAAAATTCGCCCGCGTTCTTTTTTTCAAAAAAAGAAGTCAACAGACTTCTGTCTAAAAATTTGGATTTTTATACAATCTTGGATTTTTATTTCATAAATATCCTGATTTTATGAATACTCAATTTTTAGAATTTTTTATACAGTATTTTGGTTCGCTGTTAAATTTATCCTTTCATAAACGCCAAATACTGTTTATCACTTCATACACTGTTTATTTGAGATTTATTTTCAGATAAATAATGCTGACGCAGTTCGTGCAGAATTAAAATTTGCAGGCGCGGAGTCCGGGTTTCAGATTATACTGGTAACAATTAAATTATTATTGGTTTTATTTCCCACTAATTTTTATTTTTATACTATATTATTTTTTTTCAAAATCTCTTTCTTTCTTTTCAAATCTTTTTTTTTTCAAAATCAAATCCTAGCTTTATTCTATACCCTTTTTCTTTTCAAAACCTACCATACTTTTTTTTTTCAAATCCTACTACTATTCAAACGGTACACTCCACTCCCAACGTCTCTATCTCTCTCTTTTCACTCTATAAATATTCCTCATTTTTTCCATAAATTCTCACATCAAATTTCACTCATCTCCCAAATTTCTCAAACTTCTATCTCATAATTATTTTCTCTTCTTCCTCGGCAAAAATGGCAAAGTGGATGGATACACTTTTTCTTATAGTCATCACTATTTTTACGGTGATCATGTCCTTCTTCTGTCTGCATAGTCCTGAAAAATGCGGACCTGCGATGGTTACACTTCCGATCATCTATTTTCTGTTGTTCATAGCATGGATTATTAATCGTCATTTTTAAAGTTTGTTGTATCTGTCGCTTTCAAATAGTGTACCGTCTATTTTATTTGTCGTACTGTTCATTATATTATGTAATATTTGTACTGTTAGTATTAAATGTTGTACTATCTGTCGTACGGTAGTTTAATTATCAAGATAATATTATGTGTGTTAAATATTTATTTTTCTGTGCATTAAATATTTATTTTCAAGGTTATTATCGGTATTTTCGTTCGCGTACAGTATATTTTATTTATTTATTATGTTTGTGTTTTTCTAATAGCTCAGGTAAATAAATTTTTCACCATTAACACAACAAAAACAAAAAAGAAAAAAATTAACTTTAAACTGCTAAATTTTCACTTTAACTGTTACGTTAATACCCGGGCAGCTAGTTACCAGTCAAACCCGCTATCAGCGCAATTCTCCGTGTTTGTACCATCAGTCAAATCAATTTTTTCGCACTTCAAATTTCCAAGATTTTGTTCTAGAAGTCTTCTGATAATCACGTGGTCAACAGAGACTCAACACTGCACAAAAATCAGGTACGCCTAACTGTCTCCTACACAAACAGTCCCTAACTAGGGTTTTTGTTTTTTTTTTCAGGAGAACGAGTTTTTGAGACCTCAAATGGATTTCATGGATCTCCATATGTCTCAAAATACCACCAGACAAATTTTCAAACTTCGATTCGCTTAGACGCACAGTCAACAGCTCAAACAGTCAACAGACGACCAGTTTGACCAAAAAGTCAACAGACAGTCAAAAATGCAATTTTTTGTCAACATCCATATTTTTTCAAAAGATTCATCATGTGATCAATGGTTGATCATAATTCATCAAGAAAAGTTCAGAAATCGACAAAACTCAAAATTGCAAAATTAGAGTTTTTTAGCTAAAAGTCAACTGAACTTTGACCGACCATAACTCTCTCATAATTTATCAGAAAAATTCCAACCAAAGCTCATTCTCAAGGAAATTCAATTCTCTACAACTTTGATGTTGGGACCAAGGTCAAGAAATGCTTCCGCCTAAGAGATATAAGCCAAAACATTACGGGTCATTTTGAAAGTCAACAAAAAGCAGTTTTTTGTCAAAGCCCATATCATCAAAATAACTTCTCCAAATGCAAAAACGCTTCCAAAGTGGCTTGTAGAGGACATCTTGGGCTTTCCAAAAAGTTAAAGAACACTTTCATAGGATCAAAATTGAGGGAGATATGCCTTGATGAAGTTGACCTTTTTTGGAAAAATGCATGAAACAAGTAATGACCAAAATTTGATTTTTTTTCAAAAAGGCCAATTCTTTTGTGATTCAATCTTGATTCTCATATGTTTAAAGGGCATCCACGACCCATCCATGGTTCATGACATTTTTATTTCATTTTAATTAAATTTTATTCATTTAAAGTTTAATTAAAGTGAGATAATTCAAAGATATTATCAAAGATGCTTATGGTTGCCAATCAAGACCAATTCAAGATGCTTAAATATATTATTGCAAGGTTGAAGAGAATAATACTTGAGTGTTTTAACCATGGTTAAGAAATACACTCATTGAAAATATTCCATTATCATATTTTTTCCACAAAATCAATCATGACAATTTCCACTTGCAAGGCTTCCAAGATCAAACTCTTTGCCTATAAATAGAACTTCATTTTCTTCATTCAAGAGGAGGAAAAAAAAGGGAGAAAAAAAAGGGAAAAACAAGAGGAGAGCACAACAACAAACACCAAAGCCATAGCATAAGTTTTATATTTTCCAAAAGTTTCAATAAACTTGTAAAAATCAAGGCTCATTCAAATAGCCACTTTCAATCAATTTCAATCACTCTTTTCCACTCTTGGAACACCATAGAGTAAGTACAATGTAATTTTTAATATGTAGTAGTGGTAGGAGTTCATGAATTAAAAACTCCATATTTATGCATATTTTCAATTTCTCAAAAAAAAATGTTTTAATTTTAGTTTTAAGTTGATAAAATGTTTATTTAATTTTTAACATAAAAATATTTTATTTCTTTTCATAATTAATTTATATTGCTTAATTAATTAGTAATTATGTAAATATTGCTTTTTAATTATTTTTAACCAATCAAAAAACTCCAAAAATATTTTCCTTTTAGATTCAGGTTTATATTTTTTATAATCTAATTTTTGACATATAAAATAATATTTTTCTTGTTAAGTTTAATTATTTGTATAATTATTTGTTTAATTAGCTTGTTAATTAACTTAAAATCAAATTCCAAAAAGAATGAATTAAGTTTAATTTGTTTTATATTTATTTTTGTATATTATTTGATATTGTTTCTTATCTTCTTCCTTTGTCCCGAATCAGAATAAAAGATCAAATATGGCAGAGATTGTATGTAGTTGTTTTAAGACTTTTGGAAATTTATCGTGTAGTCGCTATGATTCTATCAAGCTTCTGATAAATTTTCATTAATTTTAAATCCGAGATCATCATTCACTCACCATCGATCTTCACTAACATCGTGAATATACTTGACTAGCTTCAAGATGATTCACGTGCTAACATACTAACAATTGACTTTAAATTCCGCATTTTATTATATTGTTCTTTATATTTCTTGCTTTATGCTTTATTTTATTATTTATTATTTATATTTCTGTTATTTTTTCTTTGTCCACTTGGACATATTATTTATATTTTTGCTATTTTTTCTTTGTCCATTTGGACATATTATTTATGTTTCCGCTATTTTCTCTTTGTCCATTTGGACATATTATTTATGTTTCCGCTATTTTTTCTTTGTCCATTTGGACATATTATTTATGTTTCCGCTATTTTTTCTTTGTCCATTTGGACATATTATTTATGTTTCTGTTATTTTTTCTTTGTCCATTCGGACATATTATTTATATTTCTGTTATTTTTTCTTTGTCCACTTGGACATATTATTTATATTTCTGTCATTTTTTCTTTGTCCATTTGGACATATTATTTATATTTCTGCTATTTTTTCTTTGTCCATTTGGACATATTATTTATGTTTCCGCTATTTTTTCTTTGTCCATTTGGACATATTATTTATGTTTCTGTTATTTTTTCTTTGTCCATTTGGACATATTATTTATGTTTATGCTATTTTTTCTTTGTCCATTTGGACATATTATTTATGTTTCTGTTATTTTCTCTTTGTCCATTTGGACGTATTATTTATGTTTATGCTATTTTTTCTTTGTCCAATTGGACGTATTATTTATGTTTCTGTTATTTTCTCTTTGTCCATTTGGACATATTATTTATGTTTCTGCTATTTTCTATTTGTCTATTTTGCTAACGTACAGGAAAGATCTTATAAATTAAGAGTAAGTAACTCCTAATTGCTTGCTCAAACACTTCCATTTTCAAGCAACGTATTTTCAAAACTTCTCATTTATTTTCAAAACTTTCATCTGGTATTTGAAGGGCATTATTCCCGGTGAAACTCTTCAGAGACCTATGTGACCTATTGTCCATCTTCACTTCTTCTATTTTCAAATCAACAAAGCATTTAAAAAAGTGAGCTAAGCAATTAAGAGCCCATGGATAACCATGGATACAAAGGGTGCTTAAAACCTTCCCTTTGTATAACCAACCCCCCGAACCCAAAATCTGTCAAAAGGTCTTTCCTGTTCTTTTATGCCTTTCCTTTTTTGGATAAAATAAAAGTCGGTGGCGACTCTTGCAAAAAAAAAATAAAAAAAATAAAAAAAATAAAAAAAGAGCAAGGAGTCAGTTCGCGAAAACCGAGTTTACAGAACTGGCGACTCTGCTGGGGATTTGAAAAATCTTTTTAAAAGAGGGGTTACCTTAGAGTTTTTGTTCACTTTAATATTTGCTTATACTTGTTTATTTTGTTATTTTTTGCTATTCTGGATATATGTGTGGTTCTGTTACAAGAGATACATTATGGACAAATCCTAACCCGGATTAAGTACACATAAGAATTAGGTGGAGGGTATAGTCATGTATGGCATACAAGGAGTTCAGTCCTTAAAAAGCTGGCATGAGAATCCTTCCGCTCAGTGGAGGTTCCTTGTTGGTAGTATATGTTTAGCAAGTTCAGTTGCGAAGACATTATTGCTTTCATTGAACTGTAGAAGCTGAGTTGGCCGTAGAACCCCAACCCATCCTGGCCTTATTAGGTTGTGGCGCAGAAACTATTCAGGTGAAGACTTGGATTAGTTGTCATGCGGAGAGCCACACTCAGACGAGTTTTTCTTGAGAATATTGCTAGCTCACAAGTTCAGTTGTGCAAGCCGGTAATATCCGAAAGAAGAATGTGGACTCTGACGTATCAGTAGAACATGTTGTGCAGGTGATTAACCCCTAGTACTATCCCATGTTTGGTTCTTTGACCTCATGCTCGTGACGTTGAACTTTTGAACCTATCTTATGTGCACCATGTTTGTGTTACCATTTCTGTATATGTGGCATTCATGCATTCATACATTCATAAAAATCTTTTCCTTTGATTTTCAATGAACTTAGAGGTCTTTTTTGTAAACATCGTAAGTTTCATCAAACTCAATGGATTTTGGGTGTTGATGGGGTGAAAATTCTAATCCACCAAAATGGATGATTGATTTTGATGATAACTTGACCAATGCTTTAATCCAATGCTTGAATGTTTGCAAATTAATATCTTAAGTTCTTTGAAACTCAACTAATATAAACAACAATTGCATCATTTGCATACATACATCCAGGTTACCCATGAAACTTATCCTTGTCTGTCTCCATCCTCAGAGTTGTCTGTCTACCGTCAAGCTGATTCCCTCACACAAGTACGGAACTAGAGCCAACGTCAGATTAAGAATGGAGTATCAAGAGCAACATAACGTAGAGGTCAGGATGGAAATAGAGGATTTGAAGTCAAGTATGACCAAGCTCACTGAAATGCTGCAAGTTTTGATCGCTAGAGGGGAACCGCCTCAGAAGACTGTCATTGTTGAAGTCCCAAGTGCGGATATTGACCCTCAACCCACTCAACAACCACCTTCAACATGGCCTGAGTTTGGTTTGCCACCTGATTTTACTCCTCCCTATGAGAAGACTCCTGGTATTGGTCAATCGTCACGACCTGTGATGGGTCAAACTTCAAACCCAGTTATTCGTGCTCCTATCATGACTGAATCTCAGCCCATTGTGCATACTGTTGCTCAACATGCTTATGAGAATCCTTTATTTGAATACCAAGCTGCCAATTCCCAGAATGGAAGCCAAGGGGATGCTGGAGATATTGAAGATGTCAAAGAACAGTATCAGACTTTGGAAAAGCGATTGAGAGCCATGGAAGGCAATAATTACTTTGGGGTTGCTGCTAAGAATATGTGTTTGGTTTCTGATGTCGTCATGCCTGCAAAATTCAAGACTCCTGAATTTGAGAAATACAAAGGAAACACCTGTCCAAAAATCCATTTGATCATGTACTATCGCAAAATGGCTGCTTACACTCAAAATGACAAACTACTCATCCATTGTTTTCAAGATAGTTTGAGCGGAGTTTCGCTAAAATGGTATATGGGACTCGAGAGGAGTCGTATTCAATGTTTCCAAGACCTAACTGATGCTTTCATTAAGCAATATAAGTATAATTTGGACATGGCACCTGATCGCCGACAACTACAAAGCATGTCCCAGAAAGAGAAAGAGTCTTTCAAGGAATACGCTCAACGCTGGAGAGAGCTTGCTTCTCAAGTAGAGCCACCTTTAGTTGAAAAGGAACTAACAGGCATGTTTATGGATACTCTCTCACCTTTCTTCTGGGAGAAGATGATCGGCAATGTATCTTCCAACTTCACAGACTTGGTAACCATTGGTCAGAGACTTGAAGAAGGAATCAAGAATGGGAAAGTTACTCATGTTGTTGAAACCTCTAGTGGGGCGAGGAAGCCTTATGTAAACTTTCAAAAGAAAAATGAGATGAATGTTGTGTCAGAAGACAGAAGATCTCGTCATAAACCTCATAATGGTGATCAACCTTATGTGGCTGCTGTTGCTCCTGTGCGAGTTCAAGCTCCTCGACCTGAGGTTGCTAACCAAAATCAGATTCGTAATAGGGTTGACTTTGACCCCATCCCTATGACTTATACTGAATTGTATCCTGCATTGGTTCATAAAGGATTGATCACAACAAGAGCTATGGCTCCTCCTCGGAATCCTCTTCCAGAAGGTTTTAGGTCTGATCTTCATTGTCCTTTCCATCAAGGGGCAGCGGGCCATGATTTAGAAAGATGTTTCCCTTTGAAGGAGAGAGTTCAAGAGTTGGTTAGATCAAAGATTCTATCTTTTAAGAATGTTGGTCCCAATGTTGTCACTAATCCTTTGCCGAATCAGAATGGCTGAAAACGAGTCAAAGACAATTATCTCCCTAAAGCCAGTGTATCAAGACAGGACAGCTCATCCTCGTCACTGATTAGTCACTAGGCCATGTTTCTCTACTGTTTGTATTTCCTCAGTTGTATTGTTTGCTTTTAAACTTTGTTTATTCCTGAATGTTAGTTTTAATGAAATGAGCATCGTATGTTTGAATTCATTTTCATCTACTATGTCTATGTTTATGCTTCTTTTACAAAAAAAAAAAAGAAAAACAATAATAATAAAAAAAAAAAAAATTTTTTGCTTTCTCTATCAAACTTGTGTTTTATGCAAAGATTGGAGGGAGGATGATGACAACGAAATACCCAAGTTGTTGAACTGTATGCTTTCAAATAAAACTTTGCTAACGATGTACAGGCATTGTTTCACTTCCCAAACACTGGAGAAATAAGGAAGTTAATCCCTCGTCAACCCCTTTGAGCCTAGAAGTTGGTGTTTCTTTCTGTACGAAATAACCCATATTTTAACCCGGGGCAGAGTAGTTCCCAGTTAATTTGTTTGTGCATTCTATTTTAAGAGAATCATTCAATGCACCTTTTAACAAGTGTTTTAATCACAAGCTTTCCCCCGCTTACATCAAAGAAGTACTGGAGATGCCAATCAAAAGCTGATAATGGTTCATTATAATCATTAAGCAAAGTAGTCACTATCTTTCAGGAAAAAGTATCGAAAAATAAAATCGACGAAAAGCCTGCTAAGTCAAAATCAAAAAATGACTTAGGCAAAAACTAAGGCATCCCGCTGACTGTAAGTTCAAAATCAACAGTTCAGGCAAAAGTTAGGGATATCAAAAGAAAAAAAGGAGAGATAAGTCAATAAATTCTTGAACCACAAAATGTTGTGACTATCAAAAGGAAGAAGTGACTGGCATCTCCAAGTTTTCTTGGCTTGTGAACTATCATCATTACAACAGGTAAAATTCCAAAAGTCTCTTGGTACCTGAATGCATATTTTGAATTAACTGGGTTTAGGAATGAAGATCATCACGGAGATGGGGTGGGTTACAAAAATTTTGAGCCTTATACCTTTTATTTTTTTTTAAACCGTGAACCTGACCACGTTACAACCTTCAAAAGCCCTAATTGAAGCAAGGTTTATTTTGAAAGCATACTACAACAAGGTTGCGTAAGCTGACTCCCAAGAGATTTACCAATCATTTATGTTGATACCATATCTTTGCTTTATCTTTCACGTTGATTGTCTTAACCTTTATGTTTTAACCAGTGATTCCATTTTCTTTACAAAGTGATTTTGATTTCAAAAATATGTTTTGAGCATTGCATTAAAATTACCATTCTTGAATGAACACTTTATTTGAAAGTAAGTACTTATCTTTCGGGAAGTTCAAACAGTCGAGAAACTTGATCAGTGATCCTATCAGGGGCACGTTCCTTCAAGATCCTGTTGTTCAGATGTTTAATCAAGATTTGTTGATCAGAATATCCTCTTCAAGATGTATACTATGGCAAGTCTTCCCAACATTCATTTCAAGAGTTGAATCCGTGATCAGTTCATCCCCAACATAGTTCAACTGAAGCCATGATCAGTTAACTTGCAACAATTACTCAATCAGGGGCAATCTTCTTCAGCAATACTCAAGCCTAGTTTATCAGTTATTCTTAAAGGATCATTTGTTTGATACAGTTATCAGTGTGACAAGAAGTTTGTTCATGCATCTTCTTTCCAAGCGGTTTTTTTTTAGAGTTCCTGTGTTGAGGAATCAAAGCTCCAATCTTGCCTCACAAAAGAGTCAATCCCAGTCGTCATGAATAACTACATTGCATTGAGCATTCATCATGCATAGAAAACTTTAACATCATGCATAAAAACAAAATCATGCTCATTTACATTCTTCTAAGGTCCTGTTGTTGTCAACATCTTACCTTGAGATCAAAGTCCAACTTACTTGGCACCTACCCAAACAAATTTATCCTTTTGATTCGTTTTGTCTGTATCTATCTGATATTCTTCATGATATGTCTTGTTTGTTCTGACAATTTTTCAGAACTTTGTCACCTTTTATTCAAAGCTTCTATGGATGTCCCAATTCCCAATAAAGTGTTATTACCTCATTCAATGTCACTCTTGAATGTCTCTGAGTTCAATCATGTTTTATCTTGATTGTCGTTTGATGCTGCTGCATTCATGGTTTATCTTAAAACGCTTTTGATATTTTCTTCTTAAAGTTCAAATCATGTTTTACCATGATTGACCTTGGTGTTCTCTAATCATGTTTTACCTTGATTGTCACTTGGTATTCTCTAATCATGTTTTACCTTGATTGTCATTTGGTATTTTTCAATCATGTTTTACCTTGATTGTCATTTGATGTTATCCAATCATGTTTTACCTTGATTATCCCTTAATGACATCCAATCATGTTTTACCTTGATGGATCTGTGACGATTATCTAATCATGTTTTACCTTGATTGTCCGTTGATGATTATCCAATCATATTTTACCTTGATTATCCTTAATGACATCCAATCATGTTTTACCTTGATGGACCTGTGATCATGTTTTACCTTGATTGTCCGTTGATGATTACCCAATCATGTTTTACCTTGATTGTCATTCGATGTTGCCCAATCATGTTTTACCTTGATTGTCATTTGATGTTGTCCAATCATGTTTTACCTCGATATTCATTTTATGTAGCCACATTCATGTATGCCTCAGATATTCTCTTCTCAAAGTTCAATCATGTTTTATCTTGAAAGCTTTTGTCAACTGTTTCTTTCTTGTGTGAAGTCTGATTCTATTCCTAGATGACGTATACCATTTCCCTAGCGGAGTCTGTTTACTTCTCCCCATTGGTGTCCTGTTTCCATCTCGTAGAAATCATGTGAATTCATAATCATAAGCATTACATTGCATCTCAGGTTCAAAAATTGTGTTTTTTTTTTATATATTTAAGTCTCTTCCATCACGTTAAAACGAAGATTTACAATCATCGTGTCTCCGGATAGAAGAAACTTAAATAGGGGCATCTGTTGCACCCCAATTTTTGACCTCTGAGATCCCATCATTTTCTAAGTGTTATGATCATTATTGTTATACCCCAAAATTCGCCCGCGTTCTTTTTTTCAAAAAAAGAAGTCAACAGACTTCTGTCTAAAAATTTGGATTTTTATACAATCTTGGATTTTTATTTCATAAATATCCTGATTTTATGAATACTCAATTTTTAGAATTTTTTATACAGTATTTTGGTTCGCTGTTAAATTTATCCTTTCATAAACGCCAAATACTGTTTATCACTTCATACACTGTTTATTTGAGATTTATTTTCAGATAAATAATGCTGACGCAGTTCGTGCAGAATTAAAATTTGCAGGCGCGGAGTCCGGGTTTCAGATTATACTGGTAACAATTAAATTATTATTGGTTTTATTTCCCACTAATTTTTATTTTTATACTATATTATTTTTTTTCAAAATCTCTTTCTTTCTTTTCAAATCTTTTTTTTTTCAAAATCAAATCCTAGCTTTATTCTATACCCTTTTTCTTTTCAAAACCTACCATACTTTTTTTTTTCAAATCCTACTACTATTCAAACGGTACACTCCACTCCCAACGTCTCTATCTCTCTCTTTTCACTCTATAAATATTCCTCATTTTTTCCATAAATTCTCACATCAAATTTCACTCATCTCCCAAATTTCTCAAACTTCTATCTCATAATTATTTTCTCTTCTTCCTCGGCAAAAATGGCAAAGTGGATGGATACACTTTTTCTTATAGTCATCACTATTTTTACGGTGATCATGTCCTTCTTCTGTCTGCATAGTCCTGAAAAATGCGGACCTGCGATGGTTACACTTCCGATCATCTATTTTCTGTTGTTCATAGCATGGATTATTAATCGTCATTTTTAAAGTTTGTTGTATCTGTCGCTTTCAAATAGTGTACCGTCTATTTTATTTGTCGTACTGTTCATTATATTATGTAATATTTGTACTGTTAGTATTAAATGTTGTACTATCTGTCGTACGGTAGTTTAATTATCAAGATAATATTATGTGTGTTAAATATTTATTTTTCTGTGCATTAAATATTTATTTTCAAGGTTATTATCGGTATTTTCGTTCGCGTACAGTATATTTTATTTATTTATTATGTTTGTGTTTTTCTAATAGCTCAGGTAAATAAATTTTTCACCATTAACACAACAAAAACAAAAAAGAAAAAAATTAACTTTAAACTGCTAAATTTTCACTTTAACTGTTACGTTAATACCCGGGCAGCTAGTTACCAGTCAAACCCGCTATCAGCGCAATTCTCCGTGTTTGTACCATCAGTCAAATCAATTTTTCGCACTTCAAATTTCCTAGATTTTGTTCTAGAAGTCTTCTGATAATCACGTGGTCAACAGAGACTCAACACTGCACAAAAATCAGGTACGCCTAACTGTCTCCTACACAAACAGTCCCTAACTAGGGTTTTTGTTTTTTTTTTTCAGGAGAACGAGTTTTTGAGACCTCAAATGGATTTCATGGATCTCCATATGTCTCAAAATACCACCAGACAAATTTTCAAACTTCGATTCGCTCAGACGCACAGTCAACAGCTCAAACAGTCAACAGACGACCAGTTTGACCAAAAAGTCAACAGACAGTCAAAAATGCAATTTTTTGTCAACATCCATATTTTTTCAAAAGATTCATCATGTGATCAATGGTTGATCATAATTCATCAAGAAAAGTTCAGAAATCGACAAAACTCAAAATTGCAAAATTAGAGTTTTTTAGCTAAAAGTCAACTGAACTTTGACCGACCATAACTCTCTCATAATTTATCAGAAAAATTCCAACCAAAGCTCATTCTCAAGGAAATTCAATTCTCTACAACTTTGATGTTGGGACCAAGGTCAAGAAATGCTTCCGCCTAAGAGATATAAGCCAAAACATTACGGGTCATTTTGAAAGTCAACAAAAAGCAATTTTTTGTCAAAGCCCATATCATCAAAATAACTTCTCCAAATGCAAAAACGCTTCCAAAGTGGCTTGTAGAGGACATCTTGGGCTTTCCAAAAAGTTAAAGAACACTTTCATAGGATCAAAATTGAGGGAGATATGCCTTGATGAAGTTGACCTTTTTTGGAAAAATGCATGAAACAAGTAATGACCAAAATTTGATTTTTTTTCAAAAAGGCCAATTCTTTTGTGATTCAATCTTGATTCTCATATGTTTAAAGGGCATCCACGACCCATCCATGGTTCATGACATTTTTATTTCATTTTAATTAAATTTTATTCATTTAAAGTTTAATTAAAGTGAGATAATTCAAAGATATTATCAAAGATGCTTATGGTTGCCAATCAAGACCAATTCAAGATGCTTAAATATATTATTGCAAGGTTGAAGAGAATAATACTTGAGTGTTTTAACCATGGTTAAGAAATACACTCATTGAAAATATTCCATTATCATATTTTTTCCACAAAATCAATCATGACAATTTCCACTTGCAAGGCTTCCAAGATCAAACTCTTTGCCTATAAATAGAACTTCATTTTCTTCATTCAAGAGGAGGAAAAAAAAGGGAGAAAAAAAAGGGAAAAACAAGAGGAGAGCACAACAACAAACACCAAAGCCATAGCATAAGTTTTATATTTTCCAAAAGTTTCAATAAACTTGTAAAAATCAAGGCTCATTCAAATAGCCACTTTCAATCAATTTCAATCACTCTTTTCCACTCTTGGAACATCATAGAGTAAGTACAATGTAATTTTTAATATGTAGTAGTGTTAGGAGTTCATGAATTAAAAACTCCATATTTATGCATATTTTCAATTTCTCAAAAAAAATGTTTTAATTTTTGTTTTAAGTTGATAAAATGTTTATTTAATTTTTAACATAAAAATATTTTATTTCTTTTCATAATTAATTTATATTGCTTAATTAATTAGTAATTATGTAAATATTGCTTTTTAATTATTTTTAACCAATCAAAAAACTCCAAAAATATTTTCCTTTTAGATTCAGGTTTATATTTTTTATAATCTAATTTTTGACATATAAAATAATATTTTTCTTGTTAAGTTTAATTATTTGTATAATTATTTGTTTAATTAGCTTGTTAATTAACTTAAAATCAAATTCCAAAAAGAATGAATTAAGTTTAATTTGTTTTATATTTATTTTTGTATATTATTTGATATTGTTTCTTATCTTCTTCCTTTGTCCCGAATCAGAATAAAAGATCAAATATGGCAGAGATTGTATGTAGTTGTTTTAAGACTTTTGGAAATTTATCGTGTAGTCGCTATGATTCTATCAAGCTTCTGATAAATTTTCATTAATTTTAAATCCGAGATCATCATTCACTCACCATCGATCTTCACTAACATCGTGAATATACTTGACTAGCTTCAAGATGATTCACGTGCTAACATACTAACAATTGACTTTAAATTCCGCATTTTATTATATTGTTCTTTATATTTCTTGCTTTATGCTTTATTTTATTATTTATTATTTATATTTCTGTTATTTTTTCTTTGTCCACTTGGACATATTATTTATATTTTTGCTATTTTTTCTTTGTCCATTTGGACATATTATTTATGTTTCCGCTATTTTCTCTTTGTCCATTTGGACATATTATTTATGTTTCCGCTATTTTTTCTTTGTCCATTTGGACATATTATTTATGTTTCCGCTATTTTTTCTTTGTCCATTTGGACATATTATTTATGTTTCTGTTATTTTTTCTTTGTCCATTCGGACATATTATTTATATTTCTGTTATTTTTTCTTTGTCCACTTGGACATATTATTTATATTTATGTCATTTTTTCTTTGTCCATTTGGACATATTATTTATATTTCTGCTATTTTTTCTTTGTCCATTTGGACATATTATTTATGTTTCCGCTATTTTTTCTTTGTCCATTTGGACATATTATTTATGTTTCTGTTATTTTTTCTTTGTCCATTTGGACATATTATTTATGTTTATGCTATTTTTTCTTTGTCCATTTGTACATATTATTTATGTTTCTGTTATTTTCTCTTTGTCCATTTGGACGTATTATTTATGTTTATGCTATTTTTTCTTTGTCCAATTGGACGTATTATTTATGTTTCTGTTATTTTCTCTTTGTCCATTTGGACATATTATTTATGTTTCTGCTATTTTCTATTTGTCTATTTTGCTAACGTACAGGAAAGATCTTATAAATTAAGAGTAAGTAACTCCTAATTGCTTGCTCAAACACTTCCATTTTCAAGCAACGTATTTTCAAAACTTCTCATCTATTTTCAAAACTTTCATCTGGTATTTGAAGGGCATTATTCCCGGTGAAACTCTTCAGAGACCTATGTGACCTATTGTCCATCTTCACTTCTTCTATTTTCAAATCAACAAAGCATTTAAAAAAGTGAGCTAAGCAATTAAGAGCCCATGGATAACCATGGATACAAAGGGTGCTTAAAACCTTCCCTTTGTATAACCAACCCCCCAAACCCAAAATCTATCAAAAGGTCTTTCCTGTTCTTTTATGCCTTTCCTTTTTTGGATAAAATAAAAGTCGGTGGCGACTCTTGCAAAAAAAAATAAAAAAAAAATAAAAAAAAAAAAAGAGCAAGGAGTCAGTTCGCAAAAACCGAGTTTACTGTTAGGGTTTGAAGAGGAGACCCAAAGTGTTGCTCTAAAGTGCATTTTTTCTCCAATTTTCAATTGAATCTTCTTAGAGCTGCACTCAATCCAAGGTAAGGGGGGATTCTTACTACCTAAATGAGAATATGATGAATTTTATGTGAGTTTAGGGTATAGATTAGTCATGTGTGGTGCTAATTTTGTTTTCTAATACTGTGAAAATGACTTGATGCTGCTTCATTTTCATGATGTGCTTAGCTTAAGTTTCGTTTTTTTTAAAGATAAGTACCAAGTGCTGATTTTTTTTCTTGTTATTTTAGTGCCAATTGTTACAAACACTGTTACTAATTAACCAATCACTTTCGTTTTATGCTGTGGCTGTTTTGTTTTTCTTTTCTATCCCATGATGTATTACTACTACTTCATTGCTTTATGCTGTGGCTGTTTTGTTTTTCTTTTCTATTCCATGATGTATCACTACTACTTAAGATATGATGCATATATTATGGTATGTATAAGTAATAAAAGAGGTATGGCAATAAACTTAGAACAACAAAAGTGGCATGATGCATGTAGTAGTGGTATAATACTCCCTGTTTCACTTTATCACTAAATATGTTGGTATTTAGAAACAATTAACAATTAGTAGAAATAGTAATTGGTTAATGTAAATTGCTTTGATAATTAATATGACATCTAATTAGTTAGATGTTTATTTGAAAGAAATATAATATGATTATTAATTGGTTGATTTAATTAATAGTTGAATTAATTTCAATAAGTATATTAATTGGAATAAATTTGGACTTAGATTAATTATTCGGTTTTTCGATAAATTACGGTATCTTGAGAATTTGACCGTAACCGAGTTTTGGTTGAATATTAAGTTGAGAATTAACTATTGTTAATGCAATGATGTTGTTTTGATAATTAACGTGATATCTAATTAGTTAGATGTTAGTTTGGAGGTTGTTTTGGCTTACTTGGCATATTATGATTATTTTACGAATTAGCCGCAATTTGTGATTTTGTTTTTGATGTTGGGTTGCGATTAATGTTGTGATTGCTAATATGATTATTTTGTGCATTGTTATGTGAATAGCCTCATAGTGTGAATTATAGCAGATTTTGATATTCTGTATATAACGCTATGAATTGATAAGTTGTGTTGTGAGCCTTTGGCTAAAATGGAACGGTGTGATGTTGATATGTGACCGTGGTTGTGTTGTTATTATGTCGTTGTTTCGTTGTCGAATCATGGTCGTTGTATGTTTCCGCATAGCATAGCATAACATAAAGTTGAACGGTGTGATGTTGATATGTGACCGTGTTGAAGGCTTTGCCTTATGCCTCGGAATTACTGGCAATGTTCTAAGTTGGGAGTTTTACTCCAATGGTACCACATGCATATGCATAGTTGAGTCTCATTCGAGTTGTTGTTGGTTGAAGTTGTTGTCTATGCATTGTGATGCTTATGTGTTGATTTGTTGAAGATGCCGATGTGTTGATATCAAGACTATTCTTTGATGATGTTCTTTGTGTTGTTTATGTTGATGTTGTGTGAAACGGTGATTCATTTATATTCCTTACCTAATATATGATTTATCATAATCCTATTTATATAGTTTGATATCTCACCCTTTCTGTTTGAATGTTGCCTCCACGTGGGTAACGTGCAGATAATCCAGATGAGTAGCTGTTTCCGCTTATAGTCGAGTTTTTGGTGTCATTGCTCTGATACGTAGCACTCGGGGGGAAAATGAACACTTGCTTGATGTTGTTATTTGTTGATTGAACCTTATGATGTATTTGAGGAGTTGTTTGTATTGTTGCTTTTTATGATTCAAAAGATGCTATGTCTTAATTGTTGAATCATTGTGAATCCGTTGCATGTTGAAAATAAGTTTGGAATATGCTATGAATACTATGCTATTCATAAGTTGAGATACATGTTATGAGTTTTGTTCACTCCAATCCTGATAGTGTTATGTATTAGTTTAAAAAAGCATGACAGGTTTATGTTTATGTTGAATGTGTGACATCCTGACTCCGTTGAGAATTTTTATACTCTGATATTTTCCGCATAAATGCTTGGGGTAGATTTGAGGTGTTACATTAGTGGTATCAGAGCAGGTCGGTCTTGTCCGACCAAGTGTCGAGTTGTAGTGTAGTCTAACAATCGTGTATTGTTGTTTGTGCTGAATTGTTTTTGTGTTGTAGTGACGCTATGGCTGGGAGGAATGATGCTGCGATAGCTGCTGCTTTGGAAGCGATGGCTCAGGCTATGCAGAACCAACCGAATGCTGACGAGAATGCTGGATCTCGTAGTTTGGCGACTTTCCAAAGGGAGAATCCGCCGGTGTTCAAGGGTACGCATGACCCTGATGGTGCTCTTGATTGGTTGAAGGAGCTCGAGCGAATCTTCCGTGTTATGGATTGTACTCCTACTCAGAAGGTCAGATATGGCACTCATATGCTAGCTAAGGAAGCTGATGATTGGTGGTTGGAGACGCTTGCTAGGCTGGAGTTTTCAGGTGAGGAAGTCACTTGGAATGTGTTCCGTAGGGAATTTCTGAGGAAGAACTATCCTGAAGATGTTCGGGGTAAGAAAGAGATAGAATTCCTAGAGTTGACGCAAGGGAACAAGTCCGTGACCGAGTATGCTGCCAAGTTCACTGAGTTGATTAAGTTCTATCCTCACTTTGATGGCGAAGGTGCTGAATTTTCCAAGTGCATCAAGTTTCAGAATGGGTTACGCTCGGAGATCAAGAAGGCTGTGGGGTACCAAAAGATCCGTTTGTTTTCTGATTTGGTTGACAGTTGTAGGATCTTTGAGGAAGATAGTAATGCTCATCACAAGATGGTTAGTGATAGAAGGGGCAAGAATCAACAAAGCCGTGGGAAACCATATGATGCTGGTAAAGGGAAACAAAGAGTTACTCATGGTCAGAGGTCTAGTGGGGGAGATGCTCCTGCTAGGATTGTATGCTTCAAGTGTGGTCAACCTGGTCATAAGAGCAATGCTTGTACTGCTGATGCGAGGAAGTGTTTCAGATGTGGTAAGATGGGACATGCAATGTCTGATTGCAAGCATAAGGACATGGTATGTTTCACGTGTGGCGAAGAGGGACACATTGGTAGCCAGTGTCCAAAGAAGAAGGCACAATCTGGTGGAAAAGTGTTTGCTTTAGCTGGGACTCCTACAGCTAGTGGAGACCGACTCATCAGAGGTACATGTTTCATTAATAGTACTCCTTTAATCACTATTATTGATACTGGTGCTACTCATTGTTTTATTGCTTCTGATTGTGTTGAAAGATTGGGTCTTATGTTGTCTTCCATGAATGGAGAGATGGTTGTCGATCTTCCAGCTAAGGGATTGGTGACTACTTCTCTGAAGTGTTTAAAGTGTCCTTTGTCGATCTTTGACAAAGACTTTGCTGTTAACTTGATTTGTTTGCCGTTGAGTGGATTAGATGTGATCTTGGGTATGAATTGGTTAGAGTATAACTATGTTCATATCAACTGTTTTAACAAGTCCTTGAGGTTTTCTTCTCCTGAAGAAGAAGGAGTTGGTTTGTTGACTGGTAAGCAGTTGAGGCAATTGATGCAAGACGAAGCACAAATGTTCTCGTTGATGGCGTCATTGTCTTTTGAGAATCAAGTTAGAATTGATGAGTTAAAGGTGGTGCGAGAATTTTCTGATGTGTTTCCTGATGAAATTCCTGATGTACCTCCAGAGAGAGAAGTTGAGTTTGCGATTGATCTTGTACCTGGTACCAGACCTGTTTCTATGGCACCGTACAGGATGTCTGCATCTGAGTTGTCTGAATTGAAGAAGCAATTAGAAGAGTTGCTTGAGAAAAAGTTTGTAAGACCAAGTGTATCGCCGTGGGGAGCGCCTGTGTTGTTAGTAAAGAAGAAAGATGGGAGTATGAGACTTTGTGTTGATTATCAGCAGTTGAATAAAGTGACGCTAAAGAACAAGTATCCACTTCCAAGAATTGATGACTTGATGGATCAATTGGTGGGTGCTAGTGTGTTTTCTAAAATTGATTTGAGGTCAGGATATCACCAGATTAGAGTAAAAGAAGATGATATTCAGAAGACCGTGTTCAGGACTCGGTATGGACACTATGAGTATTCGATGATGCCCTTCGGTGTTACTAATCCACCAGGAGTATTCATGGAGTACATGAACCGGATTTTTCATACTTACTTGGATCGGTTTGTAGTGGTATTCATTGATGACATTCTGATTTACTCTAAATCTGAAAAAGAGCATGAAGAGCATCTGAGGATTGTGTTGCAAGTTTTGAAAGAGAAGCAGTTGTATGCCAAGTTGTCTAAGTGTGAATTCTGGTTGCATGAAGTTAGTTTCCTTGGTCATGTCATTTCTGGTAATGGCATTGCCGTGGATCCTTCTAAAGTTGATGCTGTGTTACAATGGGAAGCTCCGAAATCAGCTACTGAGATTAGAAGCTTCTTGGGCTTAGCCGGTTACTATAGACGGTTTATCGAAGGATTCTCTAAATTGGCACTTCCGTTGACAAGATTGACTTGCAAGGGAAAAGCTTTTGTATGGGATATTCGATGCGAAGAAAGTTTCAATGATTTGAAGAAGAGGTTGACGTCGGCTCCGGTTTTGACTTTGCCTAATCCGGGAGAGCCTTTTGTTGTGTACTGTGATGCTTGACTGATGGGGTTAGGTGGTGTGCTTATGCAGAATGGTAAAGTGGTTGCTTATGCGTCTAGGCAGTTGAGGACTCATGAAAAGAATTATCCTACACATGATCTAGAGTTGGCTGCAGTGGTCTTTGTATTGAAAATTTGGAGACATTATCTTTATGGTTCTAGATTTGAAGTGTTTAGTGACCATAAGAGTTTGTAGTACCTTTTTGATCAGAAAGAGTTGAATATGAGGCAGCGAAGGTGGTTAGAATTATTGAAGGATTATGATTTCGGTTTGAATTATCATCCCGGAAAAGCTAATGTTGTGGCCGATGCTTTAAGCCGAAAGACCTTGCATATGTCGGCTATGATGGCTAAGGAATTGGATTTGATTGAGCAGTTCCGAGATTTGAGCTTAGTTTGTGAAGTGACACCGCATAGTGTTATGTTGGGAACGTTAAAGATGAACAATGACTTTCTCGACAATATCAAAGAGGCTCAAAAGCTAGATGTGAAGTTGGTGGATTTGATGGTAGGAATCGATCGAATTGAGAAGGATGATTTCAAGTTAGATGCGCATGGTGTGTTGAGATTTCGAGATCGTATTTGTATTCTTGATGATGAGGAGATTAAGAAAGTGATTCTTGAAGAGAGTCATAGAAGTAGTTTGAGTATTCATCCAGGAGCTACAAAGATGTATCAAGACTTGAAGAGTTTGTTTTGGTGGCCTGGAATGAAACGTGGTGCACAGTTTGTGTATGCTTGCTTGACTTGTCAGAAGTCAAAAATCGAGCATCAGAAGCCTGCAGGGTTGATGCAACCATTAGAAGTTCCAGAATGGAAATGGGATAGCATTTCAATGGACTTTGTGACGGGATTACCTAATACCTTGAGAGGATTTGATTCGATTTGGGTGATTGTTGATAGGCTTACGAAGTCGGCACACTTTATACCTATTAACATCACATTCCCGATTGCGAAGTTAGCAGAGATATATGTCAAGGTGATTGTAAAGTTGCATGGTGTTCCTTTGTGTATTGTGTCGGATAGAGATCCGAGGTTTACTTCCGATTTCTGGAAGAGTTTGCAAGAGGCGTTGGGTTCTAAGTTGAGGTTGAGTACGGCGTATCATCCACAGACAGATGGTCAGACCGAGAGGACTATTCAATCATTAGAGGATTTGTTGAGAGCATGTGTTCTTGAGCAGGGAGGTTCATGGGATACTTATCTTCCGTTGATTGAGTTCACTTACAATAATAGTTACCATTCTAGTATTGGGATGGCACCTTTTGAGGCGTTGTATGGTCGGAGGTGTAGGACTCCGTTGTGTTGGCATGAATCGAGTGAGAGTGTGGTACTTGGACCCGAGATTGTTAGGGAGACTACCGAGAAAGTGAAGCTTATTCGAGATAAGATGAAAGCTTCTCAAAGTAGGCTGAAAAGTTACCATGACAAGAGGAGGAAAGATTTGGAATTCCAAGCTGGTGATCATGTATTTTTTAGAGTCACACCTGTGACTGGTGTTGGGCGAGCTCTGAAGTCTAAAAAGCTCACTCCTCGTTTTATTGGTCCATATCAGATATCGGATCGAGTTGGGAAAGTTGCTTACCGTGTGGTGTTACCGCCAAATCTTGCTAATTTGCACGATGTGTTTCATGTGTCACAACTCCGAAAGTATGTTTTCGATCCGTCTCATGTGATTCAGATGGACGATGTGCAAGTGCCTGATAATCTCACAGTGGAGACGATGCCTGTGCGAATTGTGGATCGTGAGATGAAGATTCTAAGAGGTAAAGAGATTACGTTGGTGAAAGTTGTCTGGTTAGGAGCTGCTGGTGAAAGCTTGACATGGGAATTAGAGAGCAAGATGCGAGATTCCTATCCCAAGTTATTTGAATCAGGTAAATTTCTATTTTCGAGGACGAAAATATTCTAGTAGGGGAGAGTTGTAACGCCCGGAAAAATAATTATTTTCTTAATTTAGACATTTGTGATGTTTTCTGAAATTTTTGCGTTTTGGGGCGTTTTAGTCGGTATTAGTTCGGGATAGCGGATCGATATTTAATCGGAGATTTTAACATTTTTAGTATTAGAAATATTAATGAGTTAATATTTAGCGTTTTGGGAATTTTCTGAGTAATTAAGTTTAGACCGGAAATGTGAGACACTGAGTAATAAGTCGGTATATTAAAATAATCGGATTTTATTTTAATGGAGTTTAAGTGGAAGTATTATTTTTATATTAAGTGTGGAAATAATATTGGGCTTAATTAATGACATCTCTAAGTATTAAGGGGGTATATTTTGTTAGGCCCATTTGTGTATTGAATGATTAGCATATAGTCTTTTTTTTAAAATTGAAGTAGAATACTAGTGTTAGCAGTAAGAGAAGTAAGAGAGAGGAAGGAGGAAACCGAGAGAGTTAAAGAAATGAGGGGTTAGGGTTTGAAGAGGAGACCCAAAGTGTTGCTCTAAAGTGCATTTTTTCTCCAATTTTCAATTGAATCTTCTTAGAGCTGCACTCAATCCAAGGTAAGGGGGGATTCTTACTACCTAAATGAGAATATGATGAATTTTATGTGAGTTTAGGGTATAGATTAGTCATGTGTAGTGCTAATTTTGTTTTCTAATACTGTTAAAATGACTTGATGCTGCTTCATTTTCATGATGTGCTTAGCTTAAGTTTCGTTTTTTTTTAAAGATAAGTACCAAGTGCTGATTTTTTTCTTGTTATTTTAGTGCCAATTGTTACAAACACTGTTACTAATTAACCAATCACTTTCGTTTTTATGTTGTGGCTGTTTTGTTTTTCTTTTCTATCCCATGATGTATTACTACTACTTCATTGCTTTATGTTGTGGCTGTTTTGTTTTTCTTTTCTATTCCATGATGTATCATTACTACTTAAGATATGATGCATATATTATGGTATGTATAAGTAATAAAAGAGGTATGGCAATAAACTTAGAACAACAAAAGTGGCATGATGCATGTAGTAGTGGTATAATACTCCCTGTTTCACTTTATCACTAAATATGTTGGTATTTAGAAACAATTAACAATTAGTAGAAATAGTAATTGGTTAATGTAAATTGCTTTGATAATTAATATGACATCTAATTAGTTAGATGTTTATTTGAAAGAAATATAATATGATTATTAATTGGTTGATTTAATTAATAGTTGAATTAATTTCAATAAGTATATTAATTGGAATAAATTTGGACTTAGATTAATTATTCGGTTTTTCGATAAATTACGGTATCTTGAGAATTTGACCGTAACCGAGTTTTTGTTGAATATTAAGTTGAGAATTAACTATTGCTAATGCAATGATGTTGTTTTGATAATTAACATGATATCTATTGTTAATGTGCTTTGGAGGTAGAAAAGAGATATATCGCCGTGCCATTGACGATAAAATATACCATCGTTCCACTGATGATATGAGAAAATATACATCGACGTACCACTGACGATGAAACAAGATAACAAGATACACCATCGTTCCACTGAAGGTGAGCTACCAACGTTCCACTGGAGGTAGAAAAGAGAAATACATCGACGTACCACTGACGATAAAATATTCCATCGTTCCACTGATGATATGAGAAGATATACATCGACATACCACTGACGATGGAGATAAAATAACATACACCAACGTTCCACTGAAGGTGAACTACCAACGTTCCACTGGAGGTAGAAAAGAGAAATACATCGACGTACCACTGACGATGAAACAAGATAACAAGATACACCATCGTTCCACTGAAGGTGAGCTACCAACGTTCCACTGGAGGTAGAAAAGAGATATATCGTCGTACCACTGACGATAAAATATACCATCATTCCACTGAAGGTATGAAGAAATGCCCCTTTGTACCACTGACGGTGAAGAGCAATCAATAATATTTTTTCAATGATTTGAGGATGCAAACACAAATGCATAATCCCAACATTCATCATCCAGTGACCAAAGTTCAATCCATGACCAGATGGAAAGAAGTTGCCAAAAAAGACTGGACCAAGTGAGGGAGAAACTCACTGGTCTTCTGTTCGTAGACATCTGAACTAAAACATATTATCCACCTAGAAACAAGTTCAGTGGGGATTTTCAAGGAAAGTGAGCTTTTTCTGCTTAAGACACTCTAAATGAAAGAGCGATCTGTTTGACAGTAAACTTCATGATAGCAAATGTAAATGTATGACTGTTTTTGATGCATGTTAATGATGCATATGCTGCCAAAACTTAGCACAAGAAGTGGACTCAAGAGATGGAGTACGAAAATAGCATAATCAAGCGTGTCTCAAGCTGAATACCAGAGCAAAAACTGCTATAACAATCTTTTGACGGCATCAAAATAATGCTACCCAACACTGAGGGATCATTGGAGTTGAGAGAACAAAAATAACTGAGTTCTACATCATATTCGAACCAAGCCAAAAGTTCGTTAAGTGGGATATATTCTTCCCCTTTTGTATATGAATACATCAACATATCTGTTCCTTGTAATGCACTCATGAATCAAAACAAAACTTCTTTTATATTTTTCAAAAAAGATTTTGTTTAAATTAATTTTCTTTTTGTTTCAAAAATTACTATCAACAATAAATGACATTTTGAGAGATATGAAAGAAATAAGATTGCCAATAAAAGGTAAAGGCTCAAACTTTTTTAATAGAATGGTAGCTTGCAAAAGGCAAGACCCCATGGATTATTACAAAGTTTGGAAAGTGGTAATTTTGTGGAAAAGGTACATTGAAATGTAATGACCCTATCCTCTCTCTCTCAACTTGGAATTCCTGAGCAAAGGCTTCCGTTGAAATGTGTTGAACTTCTCATGATAAACAGATGACTGCTGATGATTAAGTCTTGTCTGATGTAGTTACTTGCCATGAATCCCTAACTTTTGCCTGGACCGCCCTTTCGGGTTTTCAGTCCACCGGGTATTTTATTCTGTTTATGTCTCTAATTTTTGCCTGGACCGCCCTTTCGGGTTTTCAATCCACCGAGACGCTCTTTTTTGCCTAAGCCGCCCTTTCGGGTTTTCAACTTAGCGAGCTGTTCTTTTATTGTTTTTAGGCGAAGTATTTCTTGACTACATCAGCATTCACGGGACGTGGGAGCTCTTCTCCGTCCATAGTTGCAAGAATTAATGCACTGCCAGAGAAGGCTTTCTTAATAACATATGGTCCTTCAAAATTAGGAGTCCACTTGCCCCTTGAATCGGAGGTGAAAGACAAGATCCTTTTGAGCACGAGGTCGCCTTCTCTGAATACACGAGGTCGAACCTTCTTATCAAATGCTTTCTTCATTCTTTTCTGGTACAACTGACCATGGCATAAAGCCGTCATTCTCTTTTCTTCTATCAAATTTAATTGATCAAACCTGCTCTGACACCACTCAGCCTCAGATAACTTGGTTTCCATTAGAACTCTCAACGATGGAATCTCAACCTCAATGGGGAGCACTGCTTCCATACCGTAAACCAAAGAAAAGGGGGTTACCCCGGTTGAAGTACGAACAGATGTACGGTACCCATGCAAAGCAAATGGGAGCATCTCATGCCAGTCCTTGTACGTAACAACCATTTTTTGCACAATCTTCTTAATATTCTTATTTGCTGCTTCAACAGCTCCATTCATCTTTGGCCTATAAGGCGAAGAGTTGTGGTGTTCAATTTTGAAACTTTCACACAATTCTCTCATCATGCTGTTATTCAAATTCGAGCCATTATCAGTAATGATCTTGCTCGGTACACCATATCTGCAGATGATATTATTCTTGATAAATCTGACCATAACTTGCTTTGTCACATTAGCATATGAAGTAGCTTCTACCCACTTGGTAAAGTAATCGATTGCTACCAGGATGAATCGATGTCCGTTCGAAGCCTTGGGTTCAATCATGCCAATCATATCGATACCCCACATAGAGAAAGGCCATGGAGACGAAATAACATTGAGAAGTGTCGGAGGCACATGAATCTTGTCAGCATACACCTGACACTTGTGACACTTCTTTACAAACTTGTAGCAATCAGATTCCATTGTCAGCCAATAGTAACCTGCTCTAAGCATCTTTTTAGCCATCGAATGTCCATTGGCATGAGTACCAAAAGAACCTTCATGGATTTCATGCATCAACATGTCTGCTTCGTGTCTATCCACGCATCTGAGCAAAACCATGTCATAATTCCTTTTATACAAAGCATTAGCATTGATGAAGAAACTGCCAGCCAATCTCCTCAAAGTTTTCTTATCCTTATTTGATGCCCCAAGTGGGTACTCTTGAGTCTGAAGGAAGTGTTTAATATCGAAATACCAAGGCTTTTCATCTGTTGATTCCTCAACTGCAAATACATGAGCAGGTCTATCAAGACGCCTGATCGTAATCTGAGGTTCCTCATTATGGAAGTTCACTTTTTACATGGAGGACAATGTGGCTAAAGCATCAGCCATCTGATTCTCATCTCGAGGGATGTGGTGGAATTCAACTTTGTTAAAGAACGTCAACAACCTTCTAGCGTAATCTTTGTAAGGGATCAAGCCAGGATGACGAGTTTCCCATTCCCCTTTAATCTGATTAATCACAAGTGCAGAGTCTCCATAAACATCAAGAATCTTAATTCTCAGATTAATGGCCTCTTCAAGCCCCATGATGCAAGCTTCATACTCAGCAATATTATTTGTGCAATCAAAACATATCCTTGCAGTGAAAGGTACATGTGACCCATGTGGAGTAACAATAATGGCGCCAATTCCATGGCCATGAATGTTAGAAGCTCCATCAAAAATTAAACTCCACTTGGATTCAGGATCTGGTCCTTCTTCTGGCAATGGTTCATCCCAATCTTGAGATCTCAAATACATTATATCTTCATCTGGGAAGTCCATTCTGATAGATTGATGATCATCAATTGGTTGGTGAGCGAGGTACTCTACCAACACACTTCCTTTCACAGCTTTCTGAGCTCGATATTCAATATCATATTCTGATAACATCATTTGCCAGCGAGCGATCCTTCTAGTTAATGCAGGTTTCTCAAATACATACTTAATTGGTGTATGTTATATACGTTGGTGTATGTTATTTCATCTTCATCGTCAGTGGTACGTCGATGCATTTTTATCATCAGTGGAACGATGGTGTGTTCTCTGTTAATGATAGACGGGTATTCTGATTCTCTAGTGAAAGAGGATGCATATTTCTCATCCCCAGTGAAAGAGGATGCATATCTTATGATCCCCCAGTGAAAGAGGATGCATATTTTCTCATCCCCAGTGAAAGAGGATGCCCCCTTTTCTCACCCTAGTGAAAGGTGATGCTTTAACCTCTCTGGTGCAAAATGTTTTCCCCAGTGAAGTTTCTTTTCCCAGCAAAGTTTTGTTTCTCCAACAAAGTCTTGTTTTCCCATTGGAGTTCTTCCCACAAGACATGTGCTTTCCCCAGTGGAGTTCTTTTTCTCCCCAGTGTTGTTTCATCATCACATGCATTCATTAAAAATTGAATTGCATCTTAGGTTCAAAAATTGCGTGTTTTATATATTTAAGTCTCTTCAATCTCGTCAAAACGAAGATTTTCAATCATCGTATTTCCGGATCAAAGAAACATAAATAGGGGCATCTGTCATACCCCAATTTTTGACCCTAAGATCACACATCAATTGCATTCAATCATCGATCAAAAGCACCATTGTGAGGCTTTGTCTTTGATACTGTGATTATCTCTGAGGGGAATCATCAAGCACTTTTAGATTTTGATTTGTTTAGTGCTAACCAAAAATCAAAAAAATATGTGTTTTGTCTCTTTTGTTTATATTTTACAGGTGAAAGATCGGGCAAAAGTCAAAACAGTGCAAGAAAACAATTTTTGAAAATTTGAAGGTGGAAATCGATTTACCCCTGTGGGAAATCGATTTCCTGTGCGCAAAATTCAAAAAAATATAAGGAGGGAAGCTTGACATCATTTTGGCACCTTTTTATTTGATCACTTTACCAATTTTCCACCTCATCAAAATTAACTCCTTCATTAAACCCACCTAAACATCATTTCACCATTTAAATCCCACTTTAATTACCAATTTAATTACCAAACACAAAAAGACCAATTTGCCACTACTCTTGCTCCAATTATATAAATAGAGACCTCTACTCTCTCATTTCTCAAGCTTTGAGAGCCAAAAAACCCCTTGCAATTTCTCTCCTCATCCCTACCAAATTCACCAAAGCTCCTTATTCTTTCATAAAGTTTGTGAGTCACACCTTGAACCTCACAAACTTTGAGCTAAACCACCATCCATTTCACTCTTTTCTTCTTCAATTGTTGAGAGATCAAGATTTGTGTTGGTGATTATTGAAGTGGATCTAAGTTTTGTTCAAGAATTGGTAATTTTCATCATCCTTTTCCATCTACCATAATGTGATTCTTTGTTGTTTGTATTCAATGCATATTTGATGCTATATTGGTCTTATTTGATGGTGATTTGATGGAAAATTCGTGCTCCAATCGATATGTGATCATAAGGTGTTTGTATGTTTGCCTAAATCAAGTTTCAAAGTTCATAATGCCGTTTTTTTGAAAACTGTGCGCAGGAAATCGATTTCCTACAGAGGGAAATCGATTTCCACTCTGTTTTTTGCGCCAGATCTGAATTCTGCAGGCAGGAAATCGATTTCCTACAGAGGTAAATCGATTTCCAGTGAGGCAGAATGCTTGTTTTTGCTATTTTTGACTTGTTTTTGGTTCTAACTCTTCTTCTACTCCATTCTTTTGATATTTTCTTTGAATCACAAACTAGAGGCCTAATTTCTCTCTAATTTCAATGGACTTAGGGCGTCGATAGGATGAGAATCCAAATCCGCAAAATTATGTGATTGAAATTATGGATGAAAGGAGCTTTTAATGTGGTTCCATCTTTTGTTTCTCTTTATTTTGATCGATGAAAGTCTTAATACTTTGAGAATTCTTATGAATTCTTGGTAAAGACTAGATCACTCACCATTTTTCTTTTCGTGCGGTATTGCTTTCGGAGAATGATCTACATATCATTCCTCTCGCATGCATTAGCACATAAAGTTTTGACCGGCCTCGTTGTAGGGTGATTTCTACATAAATCACTTGGCGATCTGCTTAACATAGCGCAATATTTCGTGTCCCGAATCAAAAAGATCAAACATGGAAGAGAATTGTATGCGGTTGATTTAAGACTTATGAAGGTTTATCGTGTAGTCGCTATGATTTTATCAAGCTTCTGATAAATGTTCATTGAAATTAAATCCGAGTACATCCTGTTGCACCCCAAAATTTGCCCATATAATTTTATTTCTAATTGGCTTAAGTTTTGCATTCTATACATACCTCCATTAGGTCATCTAACACTCATGCATTCATTTAATCAATAACATCGACATGGGATGCAGGACATTGAAAAGTCAGGGTCCTATACTCAAGGATATCACAATTAAGGCTGACTTGTATTGGTGTTTGCATTAAATTGATGATTCTATCTCCTTATGATTATACCCACTAAGTAGTAAAGACTTGGTACAAAGGACCTTATTTGAATCAAGATGCTATGTATAGTGATCCTAGTTTTTGTTGGGTTGCTTGTGTTACAATCCATCTTGACTCGGTTATTGTTTGTCTGGACCTCTCATTGAATCATTGTAGAAGAAGCGTTACAAAGATATGCAGTTGATTAAGGTTGACTTTATGTGGACCAAATCTTGCTAATTAATTCTCAACCGAAGGCTACTTCAATCTTCTGACTGATTTTCAACTGATATTGTGGTGCATCCAAAGGGACAATTAAAAATAATGTGAAAAGTTTTGGAAATTTGAATTCAACAAGTTGAGGGAAAACTCAAGGCAACATTACATCTCAAAGGAGTCAAAATTCATAAATACAAAATTCAGGGGTGTAATTACAAGTCATACAAAAAAAAAAACATGTTCATAATACATATGCAAGTCACATTATTTTCGTGGCCTTTCTGTGGATTACATCTTTGGCTGAAAGTTTTGTAAACAAAAACTATAACAAATGTATCTCATTGAGGCTTTACTGTCTTGGTACCAAAGACTTCATGGTAGCAAGGTTCCTGATTTGGATTACAGTAGAGCAAAGATGTTTCGGCATAATCATCACTTGTGCTTTGTGGTTTGAAATTTCTTGGCCCGCCTATGCTGGTGCTTATCTTTCTTGGCTTGTCTCAGATTGACGGTCCTTCCTTTGGAAACTTTCCGTTGACATTGCCTAGCTCTGTTCTTTTTCAAAGAGGCTGTGTTGTTTTCGGCTTGGTGTGTGACCTTTCTACGGGCAATACGTTCTTTGGCGATCCTTTTGCTACACCGGCATTGTATTTTGTATGTTTCTTGAACCTTTGGTCTACAATGAGCCTTAAGGAAACCTGCGCAGTCAATCATATTCTACACACACACAAAAAACAGTCAAAAAGAAAATTTCACATAAAACCTGCAAACCATACCATACACAGTCCATAAATAAACATTCTCAACAATTCAAAATAGGTCCCTCCATCGTTTACTACAGCAGCCCATACAAGTGCATTTTCACCAAAGCCTACTGCTACTATATCACACATAGCCACGCGCATAAAACCCATTCCACACAATTACAACCAAATCCAAACCACTAACAATAACCAGTCAGAATCCCAACCTTATAACCAACTTTCAAACGGAATTGCAACAGAATTCTAACCTCCCTATAACTAACTAACAAAGTCTTTTGTAACTAACTAACTTTTCAAAGCTAACAGCCCCCTGTAGTTGCAGTTAAGCAGAAACAACAATCAAAACTAACAGTAACAGAATTTCCTAACTACCTATCAACAACCTAGTACTAACTATAACCAACTCCTAACTGAAATCCAGCTCAGCATCATACTCCTAACAGAATTCTCAACAGAAAATTTGATCTAACAGCTCATAACGGAAAGAAGGAGGGATTAAAAGAGAAAAATCAGAGTAAACACTGACCTGAGAGACTCTATATAACAAAAGCACTGCTCTATGATTCAGTTTCTTCAGACTCTCGATCCATCATTCATCAAACACATACCATCCTTTTCATTTTCTCTCTTGACCACTTCCCCCATCACCTTCATTCATCTTTGCAATTCTACCATCTTCTTCACCATTCATTCATCATCATCTCCAACCTTCTCTTGACACTCTTCTCCCTCTCTGAATTCTTCAACCTCAAATCACATCTTCAACCTCTCAATCTCTCCACCTCAATCATCATCTACTACACTCCCAATCTTCTCCATTGTTAACCTCTATCTGAACCTTCATCATCTCCATTCAATCACCCGAAAAATGAAAAAGAGAAAAGATTAGAGGAAAGTCGCGTAACAGAATATCAGAGAAAGTCGTAACAGAACAAGGAGGGAATTCACCTGTAACAACTTTATCTTTATCCTCTCTGAACCGAGCTCTCTCATCAAAAGAATGCTATTTGAATCTTCAATTCTCTCTCTCTGAAAATCACCATCGCACTCCACCCTCTTCGTAAATCGTCATCAACATTCCTTCAATCAACCAACAACAACACACATCAATCATCATCACATCGCAAGAACACAGAGAAAGAGATTGATTCAAGAAGAAGAATAAGAAACGCAAATCAGAGGGAACAAGCAAAAGAACAACACAGATGATTACCTTGAATTCTAATGGCCGACGTCTTTGAATCGTCATCGGAGCATCTCTTCGTGTTTACTTTCGTATGAATTTGTTTGCATCGAAGTCAAGGTGAGGATTCGAATCGGAGAAGGATTGAGTGTGAGACAAAGAAGAAGAAAGGAAGATGTGTGAGTGGCGAGGTAGGTGAGGCGGCGCGGCCGAAGTTGATCGGAGAGACTTGATCGGAGAGAATCGGTGAGGGGGTGTTTCGGCGCCGTTCTCGCGGTGAGAGGAAGAAGATGTAATCTGAAAGGTCACATGTAATTCAACCCTAATCCCATTTCATTTTTCATTTTATTTTATTTAATTAATTGTTTTTATTATTGTTGATAGCAAAAAATGATAATAACTAAAATCTGAAGCAAGATGAATAAAAATAGTCCCTTGGGCCAAATGCTAAGGGCCTGCGCCTGATTCCCTAATCCATACATCATTTCTGATTTCAAACCCCCCTGACTACATGCTTTCTTGTTAGAATCTAGGCATCGACATAATTTTTGGTTATTAAATTTCTTTTTGATAAAAAGCATATAAAAATATCATAATTTTCTCATTAGATTTTTAGGTAATAATAATAGTTAGAATCATAATTTTTGTTTGATTTTTAGGTATTAAAAATGACATAGAAAACAATAAAATTGTTAGTTTTAGGATTAATAGATTTTTTTAACATAGTTAAGCTTGAATTAGATTTCCCTTATTAACAAAAAACTCATAAAAATAGTAGTTTTTTTTTAGACTAATTTTGTACTAATTTTTGAATGGCTTCTTGTATTTCTTTTGTACCATTTCCATATTATTTTCGTATAAATGTTGTGTGATTTTGTTGCTTGTTTTTAGCCATATTTTTGGCCCATGTTGTTAATACCATTTGTATGCTCCTCTTAGAATATATCCCATTAGTATGTTAACATTAGACTTAGACTAGAATAACAACAATTAGATTAGAGAATAGGTTAGTTCCCCTTGCTCATTTCTTTTTCTTTTTCAACTCTAAAATACTTAATAAAAAAACCTGACAAAGATCACACTGTGACTTTTCTGATGTATAGTGAGAAAGAAATGATTGGGGTGTAGGCCCCGATGTACGTTCTTTCTCACCTAGTAGAAAAGAAATGATTGGGGTGTAGGCCCCGATGTACGTTCTTTTCTACTAAACGGAAAAGAAATGATTGGAATGTAGATTTCGATGTATTTCTTATCCGTTATTTAGAGAATCGATTGTGGTGTAGACCTCGATGAGCATTCTCTAAATAGTCAAAAACAAAACTCTTTTTCTTGGTGTGATCTAAGTCGCAAAGTAAATCTCCCTTAAAAAATACTCAACCAGAAAACATTCAAAATGATTAATAAAGGCTTTGACTTAAAACAGAGTAAGGAAGCGATGCGAAGCCCTGTAGAGGGTCTTCGTCATCGTGGAATTACAATAAAAGACACAAACCAAACTTTTGCTTTTCTTTTGCCTTGTTAGGCGCCTAAGAACAAGTTAAGTCCTTTCCAAAATAGGCGTATAAGTCTCCAAAGGTCGAGCATCGTGGATTGTGACCTTAACCGCTGTTCAACTAAAAAACACAAAACAAATGGAAACTATGGAGCCGAACTACGGTCGCTCTGATTCCTTGTAAGGGATACGTAGGCATTGGGTCGCGGGGCCTAAGCGAGCACACTTGTAAATAATTCCTTCTTTTCCCCGTGTTTCTTTTTCATTCATTTGCATTTAGGTTTTAGACATTAGACACCCTTTAAATAGAAACAAACATAGGTGGATACCATCGAGTACGATGGGCGTGAGGGGTGCTAACACCTTCCCCTCGCGTAACCGACTCCCGTGCCCTGTTCTTTGGTCGAAAGACCTTGTTCTTGTTCTGAGTTAGGTTTTCTGGTATTCCTTTCCCTTATGGGATAAATATATTAGTGGCGACTCTATCCATTTTTCGCGGTAACGACAGCTGGCGACTCCACTGGGGATGTTGCTAGACCTATTGCTGGTCCATTCCTAGCGAGTCGATCCTAGCCTTTGTTTGTTTCTTTTACTGGGTGTTTACTTGTTTTATATCTATACCTTGTATATATGTTTGCATGTTTATTTTTCTGCTTGCATATCAGGTTTATTTCTGTTTGCACATCATGCATATGGATTATATTCTGTGTTCCTTGGGGTCTTCTGTTCTGTTTTGCAGGTTGGGTGGGATGTTCTATGAGGTAAAAGGCCCAATACCCAGGCCAGAGTGACACATAGGATACCTAGGATAGAGTGGATAGTCATGACGCCGATGAGATGTCAGGTCTTGTCTAGTGCGATCATGAGACCCACGCCCAGTCGAGGTCCAAATGGGGTATCATTGTTGGCATGTAGATGCAACAACATTGGTGCCTCAGGAGGACTGATAACGCTGGTTGCCATTTTGACCTACCCTGACCTAGATTCACCCGTGAGTGGGGAGGGAATCATATTCTTTGCAGGTGCAGGTACAAGTTCTGTTGGTAACTATTGGTTCTCCTAGTATTCAAAAAGGTGTCGGACCTTTGATCCTGTTACATCTGACCTACATCAGTTATTCAGAGGATTGTACAGTGGATACTAATATTATATGGACCTTGATCCCATGCTTTTGCATTGCATACCATCATTACTTTATCCACTTCATTTGTGGGGATTCTAAAGTCTATTTCCAAAAAAAAAAGGAAACGGAAAAAAGTAGAAAAACAAAAAAAAAAAAAGAGAAAAGATATTATATGCAAAAAAAAAGAGAATAAAAGAGAAACAAAGTTGATGAAAAGGCTTTAGGATCCCTTAGAAATGAAACATGCATTCATACTATCATGCATTTCATATTTCTCTCAGAAGCTTATGGGGGCCCTTTCTACACAGATTTTGACTTCAGCAACGAATTGACTTCTCACCGCTACGTGCTCGAAAGGTAACCATGGAACAACTTCGTGAGGACTTAACTCAGATGAGGACAGAAATGGGGATTAACCTGAATCATTGTATGGAGGCTATTCAAGCCCTTGCTTTTAGACACGAAGAGTTGAGACAGGTTCTTCAGAGGCCAGATACAAATGTTAATCTCAACACAGGAGAAGGTCTTGTGAATCAGAATGTTAGAAATACTGTTGAGATTCCAATTCCTGTTAAAGAGACTTCGCATCATGAGAATAATTCAGAACTTGAAGCCTTCAGGTTCCCGATTGACGAGTTTGACAGAAGGTTCCACATCCTGGATGAAAGGTTGAAAGCCATGGAAGGTCGTGACTCCATTGACCTAGATGCTGCTAGTTTGTGCCTAGTGCCTGGTATTAAGATTCCTGCTAAGTTCAAAGTCCCCAACTTCGAGAAGTACAAGTGTACCACGTGTCCAATAGCTCATGTTAAGGCATTTTGCAACAAAATGGCTCCTTATGCTGAGAATGACAAGCTGTTAATGCATTTCTTTCAAGATAGCCTCAGTGGCACATCTCTTGAGTGGTATAATCAACTCGAAAGAACCAATGTCCGAACTTGGAAAGAACTAGCAGAAGCCTTTGTCAAGCGTTACAAGCACAACAGTAACATGGCTCCGACCAGAATGCAACTCCAAACTTTGACTCAGAAAACTGATGAATCATTCAGAGAATATGCCCGAAGATGGAGAGAATTAGCTGCTAGAGTTCAACCTCCACTCTTAGAGAAAGAGCTCATGGATATGTTTAAGGATGTGATGGAAAGTCCGTACTACCAATGTTTGGCTGCATGTAAAGCTTCTGATTTCGCAGAATTGGTTCTTGTCGGAGAACGAATGGAGCGTGGTATTAGGAATGGTAATGTCCAAGTTGTTGATACTCCTTCTGAAGTCCCTAAGCAAATGGGTGAAGAGACCAATGAAGTGTCCGATTATGAAGAGGAATCTCCTGATTATTCTCCTGATCATATCTCTTGTCAGGAAGCAGTGGCAGTAACTCCTGTTGAGGATGACCCACAAATTTGTGTTGCAACTCTCAATCATCCTCCCACTCAGTTTGGTCAACAGAAGCTTATCCCAAATGATCAATTAGGTCAATATGTGCCACAAAGGCAGAATTATCAGCAGATTCGTCACCAACAAGGTAAACAGAAGCATAGAAAGCCAAAAAGAGTATTTGATCCCATTCCTATGACTCGTGATAAGTTGTTTTCTCACTTGATCAATCTTTCCTTGGTAGAACCAAAGCAGTTGAAGCCTGTTTCTTTCCCGTATCCTGAGGGATTTGACCCTAATGTTAGTTGTGGCTACCATGCTGGGGCACCTGGGCATTCGATTGAAGACTGTCAGCCATTCAAAGACAAGGTTCAAGACCTGATTGATTCCAAGGCTATCGCTTTCACACCTGAGGGCCAAATTTGAAGTTCTCCTTTGACTCAGTGGATCTTCTGAAGCAATAAGTCCATACGGAGTCAAGTCTCCTCAACAATGGCATTCATTTAGTTCTCTATTGCATTTTCATTTGTAATCTTTCTTTGTTTGTTTAAGCATTGCTAGTATGTAAAAACTTGTTAATTTTTGAATGAAAATCATAATACATTGTTCATGTTCGTCTTGAAGTAATCCATTCGTTTTCACTAAAAAAAAAGTGTTTTGGCATTACGATACCAACTTTTCTAATCGCTTGCTTAGGCAACGAGCGGAGGGAGAATGATGAAAAAAAATGCAAAATCCCTAATCATGTGTTTTTGAATAAAACCCTGCTGATGATGTACAGGCATTGTTTCAAATCCCCAAACACTGGAGATATAAGGGAGATAGACCCTCGTTAACCCCTTTGAGCCTTGAAGTAGGAGTTTCTTTTCTAAAAAAACCCTTATTTTTTAACCCAGGGGCAGGGTAGTGTTCATTTAACTTGATCAAGTGTTCAAAACTCATAAAGGGTATGTATCTAAGGATACAACAATGGTTATCCTTCAAAAGGTTGAGGAAAGTCAAAACCGTGATGGTTACCCTTCACCCGCCAAGAGGATAAAAGATGACGACGCCACAATGGTAATCCTTCATCAACCATGGAATGAGGCAGTCGCAATCACTTCCAACGAATCAAAGACAATGCGAGGTCACACGACTTGTTCAAAAAAAAAGAGAAAAAAGAAAGCAAAAAAAAAATGATGAAAAAATGAAAAGAAAAATATATAGCAATAAAAAGAAAAATGATGGTGAAGATAAAGCAAGAACAAAGTCGTGTGATAATGAATCAAAAGAATAAAAGGTGAGCGACTGCCATGTCCGAAAAACCTCGTTGATTCCTCAACCGTTTCAAAAAAAAATTCCTTGTGAGAGATGGACACTCATGTTGAGTTAATTGAACTTAAGAATGGAGGACATCATGAAGGGGGTGGGTACCAAATAATTTTGAGCCTAAAAATCCTTTGTTTCTGAAAACCGTGAACCCGGCCAAGTTACAACCCTTAAAAGTCCTAATTGAAGTAGGGTTTATTTCGAAGACGCACTCCCATGAGATAGTGTTTACTGACTCCCAATGAAGCGTAACACATATATATGTTGGTATCGTATCCTCGCTTTATCTTTCATTCACAAGAGGTTGCTACCTCATTTCATAAAAACATTTCTTCAAACTTCAAGATTAGCATAAACTTTGTATTAGAATTGTCATTCTTAGAATTAACATTCTTTTGCATAAAAAAAAAAAACATTTGCTTAAACATCAAGGAAGTTTACATGATGAGAATCCATGAAAAGCTTGATCGTGTCAAAGTAAGAGGATTTGAGAGCTCCGTTAGAGTAAAAGGAAATCGTATCGGAAACTGATGTCAAGGGGCATGTTGCCTGAAGACTCTATTGAGCATGAGCAGTGGATACTCTCTTTGATTGATTACCCTGAAGGTTTTGAGAACTCTATTGAGTGTGGTAAAGTTACTTCCACGATTTGTGGGATCTTAAGGGAAGTAAAACTCAAGGATTCCGATAGGATGTACATAATCAGAAGTAGTCACGACGAGGAATCTCTCTCGTGAGTTCAGCCCATCTGGGGCAAGCAAATCAAGGTTTGACATCTCAAATTCGACCAATCAGGGTTAATCAAGTCGAGGAATCTCTCTCTTGATTTCAATCAATCCGAGGTAGTGACGTCGAGGAATCTCTCAAACTCACTCAATCTGGGGCAATTACGTCGAGATTCGAAAAACCTCTTCAAGGATCCGGGGATCAAGAGAAAGAATATTTCAAATGTATGAATATGCTGGGGCAAATTTTCTCAAGTAATTGTGGTGTAAGGATCCTTCTGAGGGAAATGTCTTCGTGAATCAGATACCTTTGTAAGTCAAGTAGCCTGGGGCATGATCTTTTTGGTTTGTATTGAAGGAACCGTCATTCACTTGTAAAGTGCAGTTGACCATCACAGAGTTGATAAGTATCATAATGCTTTTCCCCAACAAGTTACTCTTTCCTCAAGCATAGGAGTTTATTTCTCCTATAAAAGTCTCTCCCCGAGCATAGGAGTTTATTTCTCCTGGGAATTCATTCTTTCCCCAAGTATAGGAGTTTATTTCTCCTCGGAGTTGTTCCAACCCTCTCAACGATGGTTCCTCATCAGAGTTCTCATCTCCAATATGGTAAATTGAGGGAATCTCCTCAAGCTGAAAATTCTCCAAGTCATGGCACATGGTGAGAAGTCAGAAGTCATTCTTCAAGTCAACAAAGAAGTACATCTTGCAAGTCAAAGTCCAATATCTATTGGCACCCCCACAGAATTCACAACACTAAGGGGATTCTCCCTGATGTTTACCTCTCCCGAGGTCAGAGACGAAGTTCGATCGACAAGTCAGCGAAATATTCTCTAAAGGGCCCTCGTTATCTCTGCATATAGTAATCATTGCATTCACCTTGCATATACAAAACTGCGTAGCATTTCCATGAATATGGAGCATTACGCCATGGAAAAATCAAACATGCATCAATGCATAAGCCAAGTTTGTATGTGCTTCAAAGGCACAAAATAATATATCCCCAGAAGAAGTCTCACTTTCTCTCTCCAGTGTGGATTGGATACAGAGTCATTCTTTGTCAAGATCATTGTATCTACGGTTATTTCCCGTTTGCTGAGTTCGATCATTTGGATAATCCATACTTTATGTGTGGCAATTCGAATGATTGTCACTTTTGTAGAATTACACCCCGCCTTTTGGCCTGTGGGATCCATGTAGTTCTTATGCTTCGCGAGCATCAATGTTTCCTTGCAAACCCAGTGTTTAATAACATCCCCAATAAGAGTCTAGTCGTTACTAGTCTCCTTCCGTCAAGTCCAATGATTATTGGCATCCCTTTCAAGTCCCGTGGTTATGGGCATCCTTAGGTCAGGTCTAATTTTGATTAGTCCTCCCCGTTCAAGTCCGGTGGTTATCGGCATACCCCTTCAGATCCAGTGAGTTTTCCAACCCTCGTGTTGTGAATTCTTTGCTTTCCGACCCTCGAGTCATCGATTTTCCAACCCTCGCGTTGTCCGACCTTCGAGTCATCAGTTTTCAACCCTTGTGTTGTGAATCCTTTGTTTTCCGACCCTCGAGTCATCGATTTTCCAACCCTCGCGTTGTCCGACCTTCGAGTCATCAGTTTTCAACCCTTGTGTTGTGAATCCTTTGTTTTCCGACCCTCGAGTCATCAGAACCCTCGTGTTGAGAGGACCCTCGAGTCGTCAGTTTTTCAACCCTCGTGTTGAGAATCCTTTGCTTTCCGACCCTCGAGTCATCAGTTTTTCAACCCTCGTGTTGAGAATTCTTTGCTTTCCGACCCTCGAGTCATCAGAACCCTCGTGTTGAGAGGACCCTCGAGTCGTCAGTTTTTCAACCCTCGTGTTGAGAATTCTTTGCTTTCCGACCCTTGAGTCGTCAGTTTTCCAACCCTCGTGTTGTGAATCCTTTGCTCTCTGACCCTCGAGTCGTCAGCTTTTGAATCCTCGTATTGTGAATCCCGACCGTCGAGTCGTTAGTTCCCGACTTACGAGTCATAAGTGTCCCACCCCTCGAGTTGTGGACGTTTGTCATATACTCCCCAAAAAGTGTCATGGCAAACCAATCTCTTGCACTTGCCTGTTGCAAATAGGCATCACAAATTCTTCCTTCTTTTAAGGAAATCCTATGGGAATATCATATTGTTACTTGCCGAAGCTTGTTAAGTGGAGGCAGCCAAAAAAAAAAAGTGTCATCCATCCGTTACCCGGAGTGCAAATTTTCTGGTACTTTAGTATTTAATCTTCTTCTACCTCGAATGTTCGAAAGGCTAACGCCAATCTCACCTTCAGGTTTAAGACGATTAAATAGGGGCAGCTGTTGCACCCCAAAATTTGCCCATATAATTTTATTTCTAATTGGCTTAAGTTTTGCATTCTATACATACCTCCATTAGGTCATCTAACACTCATGCATTCATTTAATCAATAACATCGACATGGGATGCAGGACATTGAAAAGTCAGGGTCCTATACTCAAGGATATCACAATTAAGGCTGACTTGTATTGGTGTTTGCATTAAATTGATGATTCTATCTCCTTATGATTATACCCACTAAGTAGTAAAGACTTGGTACAAAGGACCTTATTTGAATCAAGATGCTATGTATAGTGATCCTAGTTTTTGTTGGGTTGCTTGTGTTACAATCCATCTTGACTCGGTTATTGTTTGTCTGGACCTCTCATTGAATCATTGTAGAAGAAGCGTTACAAAGATATGCAGTTGATTAAGGTTGACTTTATGTGGACCAAATCTTGCTAATTAATTCTCAACCGAAGGCTACTTCAATCTTCTGACTGATTTTCAACTGATATTGTGGTGCATCCAAAGGGACAATTAAAAATAATGTGAAAAGTTTTGGAAATTTGAATTCAACAAGTTGAGGAAAAACTCAAGGCAACATTACATCTCAAAGGAGTCAAAATTCATAAATACAAAATTCAGGGGTGTAATTACAAGTCATACAAAAAAAAAAAACATGTTCATAATACATATGCAAGTCACATTATTTTCGTGGCCTTTCTGTGGATTACATCTTTGGCTGAAAGTTTTGTAAACAAAAACTATAACAAATGTATCTCATTGAGGCTTTACTGTCTTGGTACCAAAGACTTCATGGTAGCAAGGTTCCTGATTTGGATTACAGTAGAGCAAAGATGTTTCGGCATAATCATCACTTGTGCTTTGTGGTTTGAAATTTCTTGGCCCGCCTATGCTGGTGCTTATCTTTCTTGGCTTGTCTCAGATTGACGGTCCTTCCTTTGGAAACTTTCCGTTGACATTGCCTAGCTCTGTTCTTTTTCAAAGAGGCTGTGTTGTTTTCGGCTTGGTGTGTGACCTTTCTACGGGCAATACGTTCTTTGGCGATCCTTTTGCTACACCGGCATTGTATTTTGTATGTTTCTTGAACCTTTGGTCTACAATGAGCCTTAAGGAAACCTGCGCAGTCAATCATATTCTACACACACACAAAAAACAGTCAAAAAGAAAATTTCACATAAAACCTGCAAACCATACCATACACAGTCCATAAATAAACATTCTCAACAATTCAAAATAGGTCCCTCCATCGTTTACTACAGCAGCCCATACAAGTGCATTTTCACCAAAGCCTACTGCTACTATATCACACATAGCCACGCGCATAAAACCCATTCCACACAATTACAACCAAATCCAAACCACTAACAATAACCAGTCAGAATCCCAACCTTATAACCAACTTTCAAACGGAATTGCAACAGAATTCTAACCTCCCTATAACTAACTAACAAAGTCTTTTGTAACTAACTAACTTTTCAAAGCTAACAGCCCCCTGTAGTTGCAGTTAAGCAGAAACAACAATCAAAACTAACAGTAACAGAATTTCCTAACTACCTATCAACAACCTAGTACTAACTATAACCAACTCCTAACTGAAATCCAGCTCAGCATCATACTCCTAACAGAATTCTCAACAGAAAATTTGATCTAACAGCTCATAACGGAAAGAAGGAGGGATTAAAAGAGAAAAATCAGAGTAAACACTGACCTGAGAGACTCTATATAACAAAAGCACTGCTCTATGATTCAGTTTCTTCAGACTCTCGATCCATCATTCATCAAACACATACCATCCTTTTCATTTTCTCTCTTGACCACTTCCCCCATCACCTTCATTCATCTTTGCAATTCTACCATCTTCTTCACCATTCATTCATCATCATCTCCAACCTTCTCTTGACACTCTTCTCCCTCTCTGAATTCTTCAACCTCAAATCACATCTTCAACCTCTCAATCTCTCCACCTCAATCATCATCTACTACACTCCCAATCTTCTCCATTGTTAACCTCTATCTGAACCTTCATCATCTCCATTCAATCACCCGAAAAATGAAAAAGAGAAAAGATTAGAGGAAAGTCGCGTAACAGAATATCAGAGAAAGTCGTAACAGAACAAGGAGGGAATTCACCTGTAACAACTTTATCTTTATCCTCTCTGAACCGAGCTCTCTCATCAAAAGAATGCTATTTGAATCTTCAATTCTCTCTCTCTGAAAATCACCATCGCACTCCACCCTCTTCGTAAATCGTCATCAACATTCCTTCAATCAACCAACAACAACACACATCAATCATCATCACATCGCAAGAACACAGAGAAAGAGATTGATTCAAGAAGAAGAATAAGAAACGCAAATCAGAGGGAACAAGCAAAAGAACAACACAGATGATTACCTTGAATTCTAATGGCCGACGTCTTTGAATCGTCATCGGAGCATCTCTTCGTGTTTACTTTCGTATGAATTTGTTTGCATCGAAGTCAAGGTGAGGATTCGAATCGGAGAAGGATTGAGTGTGAGACAAAGACGAAGAAAGGAAGATGTGTGAGTGGCGAGGTAGGTGAGGCGGCGCGGCCGAAGTTGATCGGAGAGACTTGATCGGAGAGAATCGGTGAGGGGGTGTTTCGGCGCCGTTCTCGCGGTGAGAGGAAGAAGATGTAATCTGAAAGGTCACATGTAATTCAACCCTAATCCCATTTCATTTTTCATTTTATTTTATTTAATTAATTGTTTTTATTATTGTTGATAGCAAAAAATGATAATAACTAAAATCTGAAGCAAGATGAATAAAAATAGTCCCTTGGGCCAAATGCTAAGGGCCTGCGCCTGATTCCCTAATCCATACATCATTTCTGATTTCAAACCCCCCTGACTACATGCTTTCTTGTTAGAATCTAGGCATCGACATAATTTTTGGTTATTAAATTTCTTTTTGATAAAAAGCATATAAAAATATCATAATTTTCTCATTAGATTTTTAGGTAATAATAATAGTTAGAATCATAATTTTTGTTTGATTTTTAGGTATTAAAAATGACATAGAAAACAATAAAATTGTTAGTTTTAGGATTAATAGATTTTTTTAACATAGTTAAGCTTGAATTAGATTTCCCTTATTAACAAAAAACTCATAAAAATAGTAGTTTTTTTTTAGACTAATTTTGTACTAATTTTTGAATGGCTTCTTGTATTTCTTTTGTACCATTTCCATATTATTTTCGTATAAATGTTGTGTGATTTTGTTGCTTGTTTTTAGCCATATTTTTGGCCCATGTTGTTAATACCATTTGTATGCTCCTCTTAGAATATATCCCATTAGTATGTTAACATTAGACTTAGACTAGAATAACAACAATTAGATTAGAGAATAGGTTAGTTCCCCTTGCTCATTTCTTTTTCTTTTTCAACTCTAAAATACTTAATAAAAAAACCTGACAAAGATCACACTGTGACTTTTCTGATGTATAGTGAGAAAGAAATGATTGGGGTGTAGGCCCCGATGTACGTTCTTTCTCACCTAGTAGAAAAGAAATGATTGGGGTGTAGGCCCCGATGTACGTTCTTTTCTACTAAACGGAAAAGAAATGATTGGAATGTAGATTTCGATGTATTTCTTATCCGTTATTTAGAGAATCGATTGTGGTGTAGACCTCGATGAGCATTCTCTAAATAGTCAAAAACAAAACTCTTTTTCTTGGTGTGATCTAAGTCGCAAAGTAAATCTCCCTTAAAAAATACTCAACCAGAAAACATTCAAAATGATTAATAAAGGCTTTGACTTAAAACAGAGTAAGGAAGCGATGCGAAGCCCTGTAGAGGGTCTTCGTCATCGTGGAATTACAATAAAAGACACAAACCAAACTTTTGCTTTTCTTTTGCCTTGTTAGGCGCCTAAGAACAAGTTAAGTCCTTTCCAAAATAGGCGTATAAGTCTCCAAAGGTCGAGCATCGTGGATTGTGACCTTAACCGCTGTTCAACTAAAAAACACAAAACAAATGGAAACTATGGAGCCGAACTACGGTCGCTCTGATTCCTTGTAAGGGATACGTAGGCATTGGGTCGCGGGGCCTAAGCGAGCACACTTGTAAATAATTCCTTCTTTTCCCCGTGTTTCTTTTTCATTCATTTGCATTTAGGTTTTAGACATTAGACACCCTTTAAATAGAAACAAACATAGGTGGATACCATCGAGTACGATGGGCGTGAGGGGTGCTAACACCTTCCCCTCGCGTAACCGACTCCCGTGCCCTGTTCTCTGGTCGAAAGACCTTGTTCTTGTTCTGAGTTAGGTTTTCTGGTATTCCTTTCCCTTATGGGATAAATATATTAGTGGCGACTCTATCCATTTTTCGCGGTAGCGACACATCCTTCACTCACCATCGATCTTCATTACTAACTTTGATAACATACTTGACAAGTTTCAAGATGGTTATCTTTAACATCTAACAACTGACTTTAATTTTCGCACTTTATTATACCGCTCTTTATATTTCTCGCTTTATCGCTTTATTTTATCATTTCATCATATTTACATTCCGCTATTTTCTCTTTGTCCATTTGGACACTATGTTTATGTTTCCGCCATTTTCTTTTGTCCACTTGGACCATACTTTACTTTTATGCTAAAACACTAATAAATAACAAAAATCTAAAAAACACCTAAGGCCCTCTTTTGGACTATTGGTTACTATCCCTAGCATTTTGGAGATTCGGACTTATGGACTTAGCGCCTCTAGACCCTTATTCTGTTAATTACTCTGCTGTTATTCTGTCTGTCTGGCATTGGATTGTTGTCTGTTTATGTGTGCAGGTATTTCCTTGAAAGCCCTTTATGGTTAATTCCAAGGCATTGATATAAGGATTTTACCCGAAAACAGCCGTTACTCTGCCCGATTTTCGTCAAAATTTTAATGTGCTTAATGCAAAGTGGAGCTAAGATAATAAATTCATCTGGATCCCCAAGTAATAATGTTGGTTTAGTATTGATATTCCAAAGGATGGGAAATCTACCATGACTCATAATGTCAAGTGTTGGCTTCTTATTTCGGTTAGACCGTTTCTTTCCTTAGCTTTTATTTTACGCAATAGGATAGCCTCTTCATCTCCTCCCATTCTTAAATTTTCAAAATCTTCTCCCTTTTTCAAAAACCTTCTTATGTTTGCAATCTTTTCAAAACCTTTTCTCTTAAAATATCTTTTGCCCTTAGTGGCCTTTTCCTCTTTTCTTCAAAAGTTTAGACACTATTAATTGTCGAAACGAGTCGTTATACCCCACGATTTTGAAATTGATTGATATAATGAGATCTTTTCCGCATGAGAGAGCTAGTGGCATACTCGTTGATTTCATCCGAGTTGGAGCCCTTCTTTCATTTGCGATGCAAAGAACTTGTTTGTTCTCATGCTTAAGATCAATGGCTGAGTATTTCTCTCCGACGACGAGAAAGTGTTTATTCGTTTTTTAAAACGTTTTCCCCTTTTAAGCGGAACTACATTAGCTCTGACTTCTCCATTGCACCGAGGAGGTATGTAGGCACAAGGCTTAACGTCTTGCCGAGCTTATTTTAAAAATAAAACAAACCGTTTTTTAGCACACACGACACAGATTTTCAAAAAGGTTCCTGTGGAGTACCATAGATATGAGGGGTGCTTAAAACCTTCCCCTTGTATAAACAACACCCGTACCTGAGATCTCTTTCTTGTTTTAAAAACAAAACTTTGGGTTTTTCGTTCTTTTCCCTTTTCCTTTGAAAAAATAAAGCGCGGTGGCGATTTCAAACGAAATATTGATTCGAGTCAATCCTATGGATCAGATTTTCCCCGCTACACCTGCACGTTACCCACGTGGAGGCAACATTCAAACAGAAAGGGTGAGATATCAAACTATATAAATAGGATTATGATAAATCATATATTAGGTAAGGAATATAAATGAATCACCGTTTCACACAACATCAACATAAACAACACAAAGAACATCATCAAAGAATAGTCTTGATATCAACACATCGGCATCTTCAACAAATCAACACATAAGCATCACAATGCATAGACAACAACTTCAACCAACAACAACTCGAATGAGACTCAACTATGCATATGCATGTGGTACCATTGGAGTAAAACTCCCAACTTAGAACATTGCCAGTAATTCTGAGGCATAAGGCAAAACCTTCAACACGGTCACATATCAACATCACACCGTTCAACTTTATGTTATGCTATGCTATGCGGAAACATACAACGACCACGATTCGACAACGAAACAACGACATAATAACAACACAACCACGGTCACATATCAACATCACACCGTTCCATTTTAGCCAAAGGCTCACAACACAACTTATCAATTCATAGCGTTATATACAGAATATCAAAATTTGCTATAATTCACACTATGAGGCTATTCACATAACAATGCACAAAATAATCATATTAGCAATCACAACATTAATCGCAACCCACACCAAAGCACAGCAAGTTTTCTCAAGCAGCGAGTATCTTGTTTCGCACTCGGTAAACTTTTTGCTAAGGTAGTATATTGCATACTCTTTTCGACCAGACTCGTCATGCTGACCCAACACACATCCCATTGAATTTTCAAGCACTGTGAGGTACATAATCAAAGGCCTTCCCTCAGCTGGAGGGAGCAGAATGGGAGGTTCAAGCAGATATTCTTTGATGTTGTCAAAAGCTTTCTGACAATCTTCATTCCACACACATCCCTGATTTTTCTTTAACAACTTGAAGATTGGCTCACAGGTAGCAGTCATATTGGAAATGAACCTGGAGATATAATTCAAACGTCCGAGGAAACCTCTTACTTGTTTCTCAATCTTTGGTGCTGGCATTTCCTGAATTGCTTTGACTTTATCAGGATCTACTTCAATTCCTCTCTGACTGACAATGAAACCCAATAATTTTCTGGAACGGACACCAAAAGTGCATTTGTTTGGATTTAAACGGAGACGATACTTTCTCAACCGCTGAAACAACTTTAACAGATCCTCCATGTGCCCTTCCTCTGACTGGGATTTGGCAATCATGTCATCCACATAAACCTCAATTTCTTTGTGCATCATATCATGGAAAAGAGTGGTCATGGCCCTTTGATATGTCGCGCCAGCATTCTTTAACCCAAAAGGCATCACTTTGTAACAGAATGTCCCCCATGGCGTAATAAAGGTTGTCTTTTCCATGTCTTCAAGTGCCATCATAATCTGATTGTATCCTGAAAAACCATCCATGAAGGAGAAAACCTCAAACTTTGCCGTACTGTCTACCAACATGTCAATGTGAGGTAGAGGAAAATCATCTTTCGGACTGGCTTTATTCAAATCTCTATAATCAACACACATACGAACTTTTCCGTCTTTCTTCGGAACAGGCACTATATTGGCAATCCATTGAGGATATACAGAAGTGACGAGGAAACCTGCGTTAATCTGCTTCAAGACCTCATTCTTAATCTTTTCCGCCATATCAGGATGACTTCTCCTCAACTTTTGCTTGACAGGAGGACATTCTGGTTTCAACGGCAAACGATGCTCCACAATATCTGTGTCCAACCCAGGCATGTCTTGGTAGGACCATGCAAAAATGTCAACATACTCTTTAAGAAGCTCTACCATCCTCTTCTTAACATCTTGACCAAGTAGTGCCCCAATCTTGACTTCTTTCTTATCTTCTTCAGAACCCAAGTTGATGACTTCTAACGGCTCTTTATATGGCTGAATGGTGTCTTCCTCGTGCTCAAGCAGTCGGGAAATCTCATCAGGAATACATTCATCACTCTCTTCTTCCGCCTCATACACAGGACACTCGAAGTTAGGAGAGGGTGCAGGGTCATTACTATCAACGGTTTTATTGATTAATCTGCACAAGTGATTATTATTTCAGAAAAAGGAAAGATATATGCAAACATGTAATCATGCAGATTATGGCAAATGAAAACATTTTTTAAGGTTTTTTTTGTGTTACCACTTTCCAGAAAAAGCAAAAAGATAAGAACATGTATATGCAGAAACAAAATGACTTTTATTGATGATTTTAATGTTTAAAACAAACAGAAAAAAGCCCCAACAAACTTCACTTTCATCTTGGGCAGAATGAAAGGATTTTTGAAAAACATAAAAGCAAATTACTTTGAAGCATGAGTACACTCAGGAATGTCAATGGCGATCCAATTCTTAATCATCTTTCCATGGGTCACAAAGTTTGGCACTTCTGGCTTTGGTTCGTCTTTAATAATAGCGTTCACTTCTGGAAGAGTTTTCCCAAGATATCCATACACCATGTTCACAGCAGACGCTTCATGAGTCGGCAATGGATTTTTCTGCACATTTGGGCCAATATCACGGAAGGAAAGCATACCAGAACGAACCAATCTCTGAACTTCATTCTTCAAAGGCCAACAATTCTCTAAGTCATGCCCAGGAGCGTTCTGATGAAAAGCACAAGTGGCATCAGCTTTGTACCACCAAGGGAGTTTCTCTGGAACAGGAGGTGGTGACCTTGGTTGAACCAACTTCTTATGAATTAGAGCAGGATACAGTTCAGTGTACGTCATGGGAATAGGATCAACATTAACTCGAGGATACGGATTCCGCCTTGCTGGTTGTTGATTAACAGGAGCTACAGGCACTGAATTCACAACAGGGGTTACTGACGCCACTTGTTGAGATTGATTTCTGAATCGACTATTCCTCCCATGAGAAACAACATTGGCATCTAATTCCTTCTTCTTTTGGAATGAAGAACCAAACTTCTTCGCACCACCAGACGAATTGTCATTCCGAACCAAACGACCTTCTCGCACAGCTTCTTCCAATTGGACACCCATACCCACCATTTCGGTGAAGTCTACAGGAGCACTTGCAATCATCTTCTCATAGTAAAACGGACCAAGAGTCTTCAGAAAAATCTTAGTCATCTCTTTTTCTTCCATCGGAGGAATCACTTGGGCGGCAACCTCACGCCATCTCTGAGCATATTCCTTGAAGGATTCTTTCTCTTTTTGCATCATAGCTCGCAATTGATCTCTATCGGGAGCCATGTCCGCATTATACTTGTATTGCTTCACAAACGCCTCAGCTAAGTCATTAAAAGTGCGAATATGGGTGCTATCAAGGCCCATATACCACTTAAAAGCAGCTCCAGTCAAACTGTCTTGGAAATAATGGATCAACAGACGTTGGTCATCAGTGTGAGTGGACATCTTCCTTACATACATCACCAGATGTGCCTGAGGACAGGAATTTCCTTTCTACTTTTCGAATTCAGGCAACTTGAACTTAGCAGGTACTGTCACATTGGGAACAAGGCAAAGATCATGCACATTCTTTCCAAACAGTTCTTTCCCACGGAGAGCTTTCATTTCTTTCTGCAATTCTTCAAACTGATCTTGGAAACCATCCATTCTGTCATGAATTTCACTTGGAGCAGCATCATAAATGGGCTCTGGGACAAAAGGAACAGTATGAACAACAGGAGATGTGTTGACCATAACAGGAGTCAACGGACGAGTCATCTCAGGAGCAAACAAATAACCTTCAGGCATGCCCCAGGGATATCCATTAGGCATACGTTGCTGAGTAGCACTAACAGGAATAGCAGGAATAGTTATAGCAGCAATTTCAGAAATCACAGTGGTCTGACCCTGAGCTTGGGCATTGGGAGGAGGAACCTGATTCTGATTCTGATTCTGAGCAGCCATCAATGTCTCAACCAGAGCAGTGAGACGATCCACACCAGATCTCAAAGTAATAACCTCTTCACGTAGCTCACGATTCTCTTGTTCAAGACCTTCCATCTTCTTCTTGCAGTTAGCTCGAGTGTTATACCGGTGAGACAGCTTGATTCAATTCTGTATGAAGAACACTGAATAAGACCTCTGGAAATACCCTCGGAAGCAAGACCAAAAATGCAGAATGATGCATGAAATTCAATGCAAATGATTTTTATTTTTATTGGTTTTCAAGGAACTTTAAGACATTGATTGTAAACATTAGCAAAAACATAAAACATAACAACATTCTTCATTAATAATAGAAAAGCTTACAAAAGGATTCAAAGATCCAAAATTACAAAACAATGGAAAATCTAAAAACTAGAAGGGAACACTTCTGATGAAGATCCAACTCCTCTCTGCAGCTTCCTACGGAGCTTCTCCAACTCATCTTCATAAAAGGCCTTCAAATGAGCATTCTCGACCATCAGCTTATCAGCAACTTCCTTCCATGCAACTGAATCTTCATGACTACCAGAGGAAAATAAATCCTCTTGTTGTCTCTTTCGCTTTTCACCACTTTGGTCTTCAAGATAGAGATCAATTTCCCATAACGGCTTTTGAAGTTGTCAATATTAGGAACCAAAGTTGCTAGCTCTTTCAATTCCTTTGCGCTTGAATTCCTGAAAGTGTACTTCTTGATGCTTCTCTTTTGATCCATGGTACCTGTTATGTTTACAAAGAAAGTCTCTAAGTTCCTTGAAAACCATTTGTGAATGTCATTTTTATGAATGCATGAATGCATGGTTTATGCATCAACCACAATCAAGAGCACGCAAGATCACAGCAAATCACACAAAATCACACAATCCAGGTTCTTAGGTTCGACGTCACGAGCATGGAGCCATGGGTCTACCCATCCCACAAGGTGTGTTCTAAGGAGTTTTGTACCTGCCAGTCGGGTTCTACAAAGGTTCCCAGAGTTTTCAATCTTCTATCAGATATTACCGGCACGCACAATTGCTCATGGGCGCCAATAATATGCCTAAAAAGACCTCGTCTGAGCGTAGTATCGCATGACAACAAGCTCAAATTGGTACTTGATCTTGTTTCTGCACTACATCCTAAAAAGGCTTAGATTGGTTAAAAGGGTTCTAGGCCATTCAGCTTCTACGGACACTCACTATTGAAAGTAATATAGTTATCACGATGGTTCGTAACAACCTCTACTACCTTCCATGAGGCCTCCACTGATTGGGGTTCCACCATATGACGCTCATGGTAAGGATTGCTCCTGACATGCGACTATTGGTCTTACCACCTCCTATCTCAAGTTACTCACCAAAGTCCGGGTTAGAACTTTATCTCATCACAGAGGAACCATCGAGCACCAAAAAGAAAAAAAAGAAAAAAAAACAAACAAAGCACACAACAATATATACAAATAAAAAAAACACAGATAAACAAAAATAGGCTTAACACACTTAAAACTGGATCCCCAGTGAAGTCGCCATTTTTCTGTAGCGGGGAAAATCTGATATCGAAGCCATAGGATTGACTCGAATCAATATTTCGTTTGAAATCGCCACCGCGCTTTATTTTTTCAAAGGAAAAGGGAAAAAAACGAAAAACCCAAAGTTTTGTTTTTAAAACAAGAAAGAGATCTCAGGTACGGGTGTTATTTATACAAGGGGAAGGTTTTAAGCACCCCTCATATCTGTGGTACTCCACAGGAACCTTTTTGAAAATCTGTGTCGTGTGTGCTAAAAAACGGTTTGTTTTATTTTTAAAATAAGCTCGGCAAGACGTTAAGCCTTGTGCCTACATACCTCCTCGGTGCAATGGAGAAGTCAGAGCTAATGTAGTTCCGCTTAAAAGGGGAAAACGTTTTAAAAAACGAATAAACACTTTCTCGTCGTCGGAGAGAAATACTCAGCCATTGATCTTGAGCATGAGAACAAACAAGTTCTTTGCATCGCAAATGAAAGAAGGGCTCCAACTCGGATGAAATCAACGAGTATGCCACTAGCTCTCTCATGCGGAAAAGATCTCATTATATCAATCAATTTCAAAATCGTGGGGTATAACGACTCGTTTCGACAATTAATAGTGTCTAAACTTTTGAAGAAAAGAGGAAAAGGCCACTAAGGGCAAAAGATATTTTAAGAGAAAAGGTTTTGAAAAGATTGCAAACATAAGAAGGTTTTTGAAAAAGGGAGAAGATTTTGAAAATTTAAGAATGGGAGGAGATGAAGAGGCTATCCTATTGCGTAAAATAAAAGCTAAGGAAAGAAACGGTCTAACCGAAATAAGAAGCCAACACTTGACATTATGAGTCAAGGTAGATTTCCCATCCTTTGGAATATCAATACTAAACCAACATTATTACTTGGGGATCCAGATGAATTTATTATCTTAGCTCCACTTTGCATTAAGCACATTAATATTCTGACGAAAATCGGGCAGAGTAACGGCTGTTTTCGGGTAAAATCCTTATATCAATGCCTTGGAATTAACCATCAAGGGCTTTCAAGGAAATACCTGCACACATAAACAGACAACAATCCAATGCCAGACAGACAGAATAACAGCAGAGTAATTAACAGAATAAGGGTCCAGAGGCGCTAAGTCCATAAGTCCGAATCTCCAAAATGCTAGGGATAGTAACCAATAGTCCAAAAGAGGGCCTTAGGTGTTTTTTAGATTTTTGTTATTTATTAGTGTTTTAGCATAAAAGTAAAGTATGGTCCAAGTGGACAAAAGAAAATGGCGGAAACATAAACATAGTGTCCAAATGGACAAAGAGAAAATAGCGGAATGTAAATATGATGAAATGATAAAATAAAGCGATAAAGCGAGAAATATAAAGAGCGGTATAATAAAGTGCGAAAATTAAAGTCAGTTGTTAGATGTTAAAGATAACCATCTTGAAACTTGTCAAGTATGTTATCAAAGTTAGTAATGAAGATCGATGGTGAGTGAAGGATGTACTCGGATTTAATTTCAATGAACATTTATCAGAAGCTTGATAAAATCATAGCGACTACACGATAAACCTTCATAAGTCTTAAATCAACCGCATACAATTCTCTTCCATGTTTGATCTTTTTGATTCGGGACACGAAATATTGCGCTATGTTAAGCAGATCGCCAAGTGATTTATGTAGAAATCACCCTACAACGAGGCCGGTCAAAACTTTATGTGCTAATGCATGCGAGAGGAATGATATGTAGATCATTCTCCGAAAGCAATACCGCACGAAAAGAAAAATGGTGAGTGATCTAGTCTTTACCAAGAATCCATAAGAATTCTCAAAGTATTAAGACTTTCATCGATCAAAATAAAGAGAAACAAAAGATGGAACCACATTAAAAGCTCCTTTCATCCATAATTTCAATCACATAATTTTGCGGATTTGGATTCTCATCCTATCGACGCCCTAAGTCCATTGAAATTAGAGAGAAATTAGGCCTCTAGTTTGTGATTCAAAGAAAGTATCAAAAGAATGGAGTAGAAGAAGAGTTAGAACCAAAAACAAGTCAAAAATAGCAAAAACAAGCATTCTGCCTCACTGGAAATCGATTTACCTCTGTAGGAAATCGATTTCCTGCCTGCAGAATTCAGATCTGGCGCAAAAAACAGAGTGGAAATCGATTTCCCTCTGTAGGAAATCGATTTCCTGCGTACAGTTTTCAAAAAAACGGCATTATGAACTTTGAAACTTGATTTAGGCAAACATACAAACACCTTATGATCACATATCCATTGGAGCATGAATTTTCCATCAAATCACCATCAAATAAGACCAATATAGCATCAAAGATGCATTGAATACAAACAACAAAGAATCACATTATGGTAGATGGAAAAGGATGATGAAAATTACCAATTCTTGAACAAAACTTAGATCCACTTCAATAATCACCAACACAAATCTTGATCTCTCAACAATTGAAGAAGAAAAGAGTGAAATGGATGGTGGTTTAGCTCAAAGTTTGTGAGGTTCAAGGTGTGACTCACAAACTTTATGAAAGAATAAGGAGCTTTGGTGAATTTGGTAGGGAGGAGGAGAGAAATTGCAAGGGGTTTTTTTGGCTCTCAAAGCTTGAGAAATGAGAGAGTATAGGTCTCTATTTATAGAATTGGAGCAAGAGTAGTGGCAAATTGGTCTTTTTGTGTTTGGTAATTAAATTGGTAATTAAAGTGGGAATTAAATGGTGAAATGATGTTTAAGTGGGTTTAATGAAGGAGTTAATTTTAATGAGGTGGAAAATTGGTAAAGTGATCAAATAAAAAGGTGCCAAAATGATGTCAAGCTTCCCTCCTTATATTTTTTTGAATTTTGCGCACAGGAAATCGATTTCCCACAGGGGTAAATCGATTTCCACCTTCAAATTTTCAAAAATTGTTTTCTTGCACTGTTTTGACTTTTGCCCGATCTTTCACCTGTAAAATATAAACAAAAGAGACAAAACACATATTTTTTTGATTTTTGGTTAGCACTAAACAAATAAAAATCTAAAAGTGCTTGATGATTCCCCTTAGAGATAATCACAGTATCAAAGACAAAGCCTCACAATGGTGCTTTTGATCGATGATTAAATGCAATTGATGTATGATCTTAGGGTCAAAAATTGGGGTATGACAGTAGGTAATCCAGATGAGTAGCTGTTTCCGCTTATAGTCGAGTTTTTGGTGTCATTGCTCTGATACGTAGCACTCGGGGGGAAAATGAACACTTGCTTGATGTTGTTATTTGTTGATTGAACCTTATGATGTATTTGAGGAGTTGTTTGTATTGTTGCTTTTTATGATTCAAAAGATGCTATGTCTTAATTGTTGAATCATTGTGAATCCGTTGCATGTTGAACATAAGTTTGGAATATGCTATGAATACTATGCTATTCATAAGTTGAGATACATGTTATGAGTTTTGTTCATTCCAATCCTGATAGTGTTATGTATTAGTTTAAAAAAAGCATGTCAGGTTTATGTTGAATGTGTGACATCCTGACTCTGTTGAGAATTTTTATACTCTGATATTTTCCGCATAAATGCTTGGGGTAGATTTGGGGTGTTACATTAGTGGTATCAGAGCAGGTCGGTCTTGTCCGGCCAAGTGTCGAGTTGTAGTGTAGTCTAACAATCGTGTATTGTTGTTTGTGCTGAATTGTTTTTGTGTTGTAGTGACGCTATGGCTGGGAGGAATGATGCTGCGATAGCTGCTGCTTTGGAAGCGATGGCTCAGGCTATGCAGAACCAACCGAATGCTGACGAGAATGCTGGATCTCGTAGTTTGGCGACTTTCTAAAGGGAGAATCCGCCGGTGTTCAAGGGTACGCATGACCCTGATGGTGCTCTTGATTGGTTGAAGGAGCTCGAGCGAATCTTCCGTGTTATGGATTGCACTCCTACTCAGAAGGTCAGATATGGCACTCATATGCTAGCTAAGGAAGCTGATGATTGGTGGTTGGAGACGCTTGCTAGGTTGGAGTTTTCAGGTGAGTAAGTCACTTGGAATGTGTTCCGTAGGGAATTTCTGAGGAAGTACTATCCTGAAGATGTTCGGGGTAAGAAAGAGATAGAATTCCTTGAGTTGACGCAAGGGAACAAGTCCGTGACCGAGTATGCTGCCAAGTTCACTGAGTTGATTAAGTTCTATCCTCACTTTGATGGCGAAGGTGCTGAATTTTCCAAGTGCATCAAGTTTCAGAATGGGTTACGCTCGGAGATCAAGAAGGCTGTGGGGTACCAAAAGATCCGTTTGTTTTCTGATTTGGTTGACAGTTGTAGGATCTTTGAGGAAGATAGTAATGCTCATCACAAGATGGTTACTGATAGAAGGGGCAAGAATCAACAAAGCCATGGGAAACCATATGATGCTGGTAAAGGGAAACAAAGAGTTACTCATGGTCAGAGGTCTAGTGGGGGAGATGCTCCTGCTAGGAATGTATGCTTCAAGTGTGGTCAACCTGGTCATAAGAGCAATGCTTGTACTGCTGATGCGAGGAAGTGTTTCAGATGTGGTAAGATGGGACATGCAATGTCTGATTGCAAGCATAAGGACATGGTATGTTTCACGTGTGGCGAAGAGGGACACATTGGTAGCCAGTGTCCAAAGAAGAAGACACAATCTGGTGGAAAAGTGTTTGCTTTAGCTGGGACTCCTACAGCTAGTGGAAACCGACTCATCAGAGGTACATGTTTCATTAATAGTACTCCTTTAATCACTATTATTGATACTGGTGCTACTCATTGTTTTATTGCTTCTGATTGTGTTGAAAGATTGGGTCTTATGTTATCTTCCATGAATGGAGAGATGGTTGTCGATCTTCCAGCTAAGGGATCGGTGACTACTTCTCTGATGTGTTTAAAGTGTCCTTTGTCGATCTTCGACAAAGACTTTGCTGTTGACTTGATTTGTTGCCGTTGAGTGGATTAGATGTGATCTTGGGTATGAATTGGTTAGAGTAACTATGTTCATATCAACTGTTTTAACAAGTCCTTGAGGTTTTCTTCTCCTGAAGAAGAAGGAGTTGGTTTGTTGACTGGTAAGCAGTTGAGGCAATTGATGCAAGACGAAGCACAAATGTTCTCGTTGATGGCGTCATTGTCTTTTGAGAATCAAGTTAGAATTGATGAGTTAAAGGTGGTGCGAGAATTTTCTGATGTGTTTCCTGATGAAATTCCTGATGTACCTCCAGAGAGAGAAGTTGAGTTTGCGATTGATCTTGTACCTGGTACCAGACCTATTTCTATGGCACCGTACAGGATGTCTGCATCTGAGTTGTCTGAATTGAAGAAGCAATTAGAAGAGTTGCTTGAGAAAAAGTTTGTAAGACCAAGTGTATCGCCGTGGGGAGCGTCCGTGTTGTTAGTAAAGAAGAAAGATGGGAGTATGAGACTTTGTGTTGATTATCGGCAGTTGAATAAAGTGACGATAAAGAACAAGTATCCACTTCCAAGAATTGATGACTTGATGGATCAATTGGTGGGTACTAGTGTGTTTTCTAAAATTGATTTGAGGTCAGGATATCACCAGATTAGAGTAAAAGAAGATGATATTCAGAAGACCGCGTTCAGGACTCGGTATTGACACTACGAGTATTCGGTGATGCCCTTCGGTGTTACTAATGCACCAGGAGTATTCATGGAGTACATGAACCAGATTTTTCATACTTACTAGGATCGGTTTGTAGTGGTATTCATTGATGACATTCTGATTTACTCTAAATCTGAAAAAGAGCATGAAGAGCATCTGAGGATTGTGTTGCAAGTTCTGAAAGAGAAGCAGTTGTATGCCAAGTTGTCTAAGTGTGAATTCTGGTTGCATGAAGTTAGTTTCCTTGGTCATGTCATTTCTGGTCATGGCATTGTCGTGGATCCTTCTAAAGTTGATGCTGTGTTACAATGGGAAGCTCCGAAATCAGCTACTGAGATTAGAAGCTTCTTGGGCTTAGCCGGTTACTATAGACGGTTTATCGAAGGATTCTCTAAATTGGCACTTCCGTTGACAAGATTGACTTGCAAGGGAAAAGCTTTTGTGTGGGATATTCGATGCGAATAAAGTTTCAATGAGTTGAAGAAGAGGTTGACGTTGGCTCCGGTTTTGACTTTGCCTAATCCGGGAGAGCCTTTTGTTGTGTACTGTGATGCTTGTCTGATGGGGTTAGGTGGTGTGCTTATGCAGAATGGTAAAGTGGTTGCTTATGCGTCTAGGCAGTTGAGGACTCATGAAAAGAATTATCCTACACATGATCTAGAGTTGGCTGCAGTGGTCTTTGCGTTGAAAATTTGGAGACATTATCTTTATGGTTCTAGATTTGAAGTGTTTAGTGACCATAAGAGTTTGAAGTACCTTTTTGATCAGAAAGAGTTGAATATGAGGCAGCGAAGGTGGTTAGAATTATTGAAGGATTATGATTTCGGTTTGAATTATCATCCCGGAAAAGCTAATGTTGTGGCCGATGCTTTAAACCGAAAGACCTTGCATATGTCGGCTATGATGGCTAAGGAATTGGATTTGATTGAGCAGTTCCGAGATTTGAGCTTAGTTTGTGAAGTGACACCGCATAGTGTTATGTTGGGAATGTTAAAGATTAACAATGACTTTCTCGACAATATCAAAGAGGCTCAAAAGCTAGATGTGAAGTTGGTGGATTTGATGGTAGGAACCGATCGAATTGAGAAGGATGATTTCAAGTTAGATGCGCATGGTGTGTTGAGATTTCGAGATCGTATTTGTATTCCTGATGATGAGGAGATTAAGAAAGTGATTCTTGAAGAGAGTCATAGAAGTAGTTTGAGTATTCATCCAGGAGCTACAAAGATGTATCAAGACTTGAAGAGTTTGTTTTGGTGGCCTGGAATGAAACGTGATGTGGCACAGTTTGTGTATGCTTGTTTGACTTGTCAGAAGTCAAAAATCGAGCATCAGAAGCCTGCAGGGTTGATGCAACCGTTAGAAGTTCCAGAATGGAAATGGGATAGCATTTCAATGGACTTTGTGACGGGATTACCTAATACCTTGAGAGGATTTGATTCGATTTGGGTGATTGTTGATAGGCTTACGAAGTCGGCACACTTTATACCTATTAACGTCACATTCCCGATTGCGAAGTTAGCAGAGATATATGTCAAGGTGATTGTAAAGTTGGATGGTGTTCCTTTGTGGATTGTGTCAGATAGAGATCCGAGGTTTACTTCCGATTTCTGGAAGAGTTTGCAAGAGGCGTTGGGTTCTAAGTTGAGGTTGAGTACGGCGTATCATCCACAGACAGATGGTCAGACCGAGAGGACTATTCAATCATTAGAGGATTTGTTGAGAGCATGTGTTCTTGAGCAGGGAGGTTCATGGGATACTTATCTTCCGTTGATTGAGTTCACTTACAATAACAGTTACCATTCTAGTATTGGGATGGCACCTTTTGAGGCGTTGTATGGTCGGAGGTGTAGGACTCCGTTGTGTTGGCATGAATCGGGTGAGAGTGTGGTACTTGGACCCGAGATTGTTAGGGAGACTACTGAGAAAGTGAAGGTTATTCGAGATAAGATGAAAGCTTCTCAAAGTAGGCAGAAAAGTTACCATGACAAGAGGAGGAAAGATTTGGAATTCCAAGCTGGTGATCATGTATTTTTGAGAGTCACACCTGTGACTGGTGTTGGGCGAGCTCTGAAGTCTAAAAAGCTCACTCCTCGTTTTATTGGTCCATATCAGATATCGGATCGAGTTGGGAAAGTTGCTTACCGTGTGGCGTTACCGCCAAATCTTGCTAATTTGCACGATGTGTTTCATGTGTCACAACTCCGAAAGTATATTTTCGATCCGTCTCATGTGATTCAGATGGACGATGTGCAAGTGCGTGATAATCTCACAGTGGAGACGATGCCTGTGCGAATTGTGGATCGTGAGATGAAGATTCTAAGAGGTAAAGAGATTACGTTGGTGAAAGTTGTCTGGTTAGAGCAAGATGCGAGATTCCTATCCCGAGTTATTTGAATCAGGTAAATTTCTACTTTCGAGGACGAAAATATTCTAGTAGGGGAGAGTTGTAACGCCCGGAAAAATAATTATTTTCTTAATTTAGACATTTGTGATGTTTTATGAAATTTTTGCGTTTTGGGGCGTTTTAGTCGGTATTAGTTCGGGATAGCGGATCGATATTTAATCGGAGATTTTAACATTTTTAGTATTAGAAATATTAATGAGTTAATATTTAGCGTTTTGAGAATTTTCTGAGTAATTAAGTTTAGACCGGAAATGTGAGACACTGAGTAATAAGTCGGTATATTAAAATAATCGAATTTTATTTTAATGGAGTTTAAGTGGAAGTATTATTTTTATATTAAGTGTGGAAATAATATTGGGCTTAATTAATGACATCTCTAAGTATTAAGGGGGTATATTTTGTTAGGCCCATTTGTGTATTGAATGATTAGCATATAGTCTTTTTTTTTAAAATTGAAGTAGAATACTAGTGTTAGCAGTAAGAGAAGTAAGAGAGAGGAAGGAGGAAACCGAGAGAGTTAAAGAAAAGAGGGGTTAGGGTTTGAAGAGGAGACCCAAAGTGTTGCTCTAAAGTGCATTTTTTCTCCAATTTTCAATTGAATCTTCTTAGAGCTGCACTCAATCCAAGGTAAGGGGGGATTCTTACTACCTAAATGAGAATATGATGAATTTTATGTGAGTTTAGGGTATAGATTAGTCATGTGTGGTGCTAATTTTGTTTTCTAATACTGTTAAAATGACTTGATGCTGCTTCATTTTCATGATGTGCTTAGCTTAAGTTTCGTTTTTTTTAAAGATAAGTACCAAGTGCTGATTTTTTTTCTTGTTATTTTAGTGCCAATTGTTACAAACACTGTTACTAATTAACCAATCACTTTCGTTTTTATGCTGTGGCTGTTTTGTTTTTCTTTTCTATCCCATGATGTATTACTACTACTTCATTGCTTTATGTTGTGGCTGTTTTGTTTTTCTTTTCTATTCCATGATGTATCACTACTACTTAAGATATGATGCATATATTATGGTATGTATAAGTAATAAAAGAGGTATGGCAATAAACTTAGAACAACAAAAGTGGCATGATGCATGTAGTAGTGGTATAATACTCCCTGTTTCACTTTATCACTAAATATGTTGGTATTTAGAAACAATTAACAATTAGTAGAAATAGTAATTGGTTAATGTAAATTGCTTTGATAATTAATATGACATATAATTAGTTAGATGTTTATTTGAAAGAAATATAATATGATTATTAATTGGTTTATTTAATTAATAGTTGAATTAATTTCAATAAGTATATTAATTGGAATAAATTTGGACTTAGATTAATTATTCGGTTTTTCGATAAATAACGGTATCTTGAGAATTTGACCGTAACCGAGTTTTGGTTGAATATTAAGTTGAGAATTAACTATTGTTAATGCAATGATGTTGTTTTGATAATTAACATGATATCTAATTAGTTAGATGTTAGTTTGGAGGTTGTTTTGGCTTACTTGGCATATTGCGATTATTTTACGAATTGGCCGCAATTTGTGATTTTGTTTTTGATGTTGGGTTGCGATTAATGTTGTGATTGCTAATATGATTATTTTGTGCATTGTTATGTGAATAGCCTCATAGTGTGAATTATAGCAAATTTTGATATTCTGTATATAACGCTATGAATTGATAAGTTGTGTTGTGAGCCTTTGGCTAAAATGGAACGGTGTGATGTTGATATGTGACCGTGGTTGTGTTGTTATTATGTCGTTGTTTCGTTGTCGAATCGTGGTCGTTGTATGTTTCCGCATAGCATAGCATAACATAAAGTTGAACGGTGTGATGTAAATATGTGACCGTGTTGAAGGCTTTGCCTTATGCCTCGGAATTACTGGCAATGTTCTAAGTTGGGAGTTTTACTCCAATGGTACCACATGCATATGCATAGTTGAGTCTCATTCGAGTTGTTGTTGGTTGAAGTTGTTGTCTATGCATTGTGATGCTTATGTGTTGATTTGTTGAAGATGCCGATGTGTTGATATCAAGACTATTCTTTGATGATGTTCTTTGTGTTGTTTATGTTGATGTTGTGTGAAACGGTGATTCATTTATATTCCTTACCTAATATATGATTTATCATAATCCTATTTATATAGTTTGATATCTCACCCTTTCTGTTTGAATGTTGCCTCCACGTGGGTAACGTGCAGGTAATCCAGATGAGTAGCTGTTTCCGCTTATAGTCGAGTTTTTGGTGTCATTGCTCTGATACGTAGCACTCGGGGGGAAAATGAACACTTGCTTGATGTTGTTATTTGTTGATTGAACCTTATGATTTATTTGAGGAGTTGTTTGTATTGTTGCTTTTTATGATTCAAAAGATGCTATGTCTTAATTGTTGAATCATTATGAATCCGTTGCATGTTGAACATAAGTTTGGAATATGCTATGAATACTATGCTATTCATAAGTTGAGATACATGTTATGAGTTTTGTTCACTCCAATCCTGAAAGTGTTATGTATTAGTTTAAAAAAGCATGACAGGTTTATGTTTATGTTGAATGTGTGACATCCTGACTCTGTTGAGAATTTTTATACTCTGATATTTTCCGCATAAATGCTTGGGGTAGATTTGGGGTGTTACATTAGTGGTATCAGAGCAGGTCGGTCTTGTCCGGCCAAGTGTCGAGTTGTAGTGTAGTCTAACAATCGTGTATTGTTGTTTGTGCTGAATTATTTTTGTGTTGTAGTGACGCTATGGCTGCGAGGAATGATGCTGCGATAGCTGCTGCTTTGGAAGCGATGGCTCAGGCTATGCAGAACCAACCGAATGCTGACGAGAATGCTGGATCTCGTAGTTTGGCGACTTTCTAAAGGGGGAATCCGCCGGTGTTCAAGGGTACGCATGACCCTGATGGTGCTCTTGATTGGTTGAAGGAGCTCGAGCGAATCTTCCGTGTTATGGATTGCACTCCTACTCAGAAGGTCAGATATGGCACCCATATGCTAGCTAAGGAAGCTGATGATTGGTGGTTGGAGACGCTTGCTAGGTTGGAGTTTTCAGGTGAGGAAGTCACTTGGAATGTGTTCCGTAGGGAATTTCTGAGGAAGTACTATCCTGAAGATGTTCGGGGTAAGAAAGAGATAGAATTCCTAGAGTTGACGCTAGGGAACAAGTCCGTGACCGAGTATGCTGCCAAGTTCACTGAGTTGATTAAGTTCTATCCTCACTTTGATGGCGAAGGTGCTGAATTTTCCAAGTGCATCAAGTTTCAGAATGGGTTACGCTCGGAGATCAAGAAGGCTGTGGGGTACCAAAAGATCCGTTTGTTTTCTGATTTGGTTGACAGTTGTAGGATCTTTGAGGAAGATAGTAATGCTCATCACAAGATGGTTAGTGATAGAAGGGGCAAGAATCAACAAAGCCGTGGGAAACCATATGATGCTGGTAAAGGGAAACAAAGAGTTACTCATGGTCAGAGGTCTAGTGGGGGAGATGCTCCTGCTAGGATTGTATGCTTCAAGTGTGGTCAACCTGGTCATAAGAGCAATGCTTGTACTGCTGATGCGAGGAAGTGTTTCAGATGTGGTAAGATGGGACATGCAATGTCTGATTGCAAGCATAAGGACATGGTATGTTTCACGTGTGGCGAAGAGGGACACATTGGTAGCCAGTGTCCAAAGAAGAAGGCACAATCTGGTGGAAAAGTGTTTGCTTTAGCTAGGACTCCTACAGCTAGTGGAGACCGACTCATCAGAGGTACATGTTTCATTAATAGTACTCCTTTAATCACTATTATTGATACTGGTGCTACTCATTGTTTTATTGCTTCTGATTGTGTTGAAAGATTGGGTCTTATGTTATCTTCCATGAATGGAGAGATGGTTGTCGATCTTCCAGCTAAGGGATCGGTGACTACTTCTCTGATGTGTTTAAAGAGTCCTTTGTCGATCTTCGACAAAGACTTTGCTGTTGACTTGATTTGTTTGCCGTTTAGTGGATTAGATGTGATCTTGGGTATGAATTGGTTAGAGTATAACTATGTTCATATCAACTGTTTTAACAAGTCCTTGAGGTTTTCTTCTCCTGAAGAAGAAGGAGTTGGTTTGTTGACTGGTAAGCAGTTGAGGCAATTGATGCAAGACGAAGCACAAATGTTCTCGTTGATGGCGTCATTGTCTTTTGAGAATCAAGTTAGAATTGATGAGTTAAAGGTGGTGCGAGATTCGGACGAGTATCAAAGAAAATAACACGGACGAGTGTTTGAATCAATACGGACGAGTATTGAAGAAAGATACGGATGAGTATCAAAGAAAATAACAAGGACGAGTGTTTGAATAAATACAGACGAGTATTAAAGAAAGATACAAACGAGTATAAAAAGAATTAAGACGTACAAGTGTTTGAATCAATACGGACGAGTATTGAAGAAAGATACGGACGAGTATCGAAAGAATTAACACGTACGAGTGTTTGAGTCATTATGGACGAGTATTGAAGAAAGATACAGGCGTTTATCAAAAGAATTAACATGTACGAGTGTTTGAATCAATACGGACGAGTATTGAAGAAAATAACACGGACGAGTGTTTGAATTAATACGGGCGAGTACTAAAGAAAGATCCAGACGAGTATCAAAAGATTTAACACGGACGATTGTTTTAATCAATACGGAGGAGTATCAAAGCAAATAACTCGGACAAGTGTTTGAATCAACACAGACCAGTATTGAAGAAAGATACAGACGAGTATCAAAAGAAGTAACACGTACGAGTGTTTGAATCAACACAGACCAGTATTGAAGAAAGATACAGATGAGTATCCAAAGAATTAGCACGTACGAGTTTTTAAATCAATACGTACGAGTATTGAAGAAAGATTCGGACGAGTATCAAAAGAAGTAACACGTATAAGTGTTTGAATCAATACGGACGAGTATTAAAGAAAGATATGGACGAGTATCAAAGAAAATAATACGGACGAGTGTTTGAATCAATACGTATGAGTATTGAAGAAAGTTACAGACGAGTGTCAAAAGAATTACCCCAGACGAGTGTTTGAATCAATACGTATGAGTATTGAAGAAAGCTACGGACGAGTATCAAAAAAATTAACACGGACGAGTGTGTGAATCAATACGGACGAGTATTGAAGAAAGATATAGACGAGTATCCAAAGAATTAACACGTACGAGTGTTTGAATCAATACGAACAAGTAATAAAGAAAGATACAGACGAGTATCAAAAGAATTAACACGGATAATTGTTTTAATCAATACAGATGAGTATCAAAGCAAATAACACGGACGACTGTTTGAATCAACACATACCAGTATAATAAAGATACAGATGAGTATCAAAAGAAGTAACACGTACGAGTGTTTGAATCTATACGGACGTGTATTAAAGAAAGATACGGACGAGTATCAAAAGAATTAACACGTACGAGTGTTTGAATCAATACGGACGAGTGTTTTAATCAATACGGACGAGTATCAAAGAAAATAACTCGGACAAGTGTTTGAATCAACACAGACCAGTATTGAAGAATGATACAGACGAGTATCCAAAGAATTAACATGTACGAGTGTTTGAATCAATACGGACGAGTATTGAAGAAAGATACGGACGAGTATCAAAGAATATAACACGGACGAGTGTTTGAAATAATACGGGCGAGTATTAAAGAAAGATACAGACGAGTATCAAAAGATTTAACACGGACGATTGTTTTAATCAATACGGACGACTATCAAAGCAAATAACTCGGATGAATGTTTGAATTAACACAGACCAGTATTGAAGAAAGATACAAACGAGTATCCAAAGAATTAACATGTACGAGTGTTTGAATCAATACGGACGAGTATCAAAGAATTAACACGTACGAGTGTTTGAATCAATACGGACAAGTGTTTTAATCAATACGGACGAGTATCAACAAAAATAACTCGGACAAGTGTTTGAATCAACACAGACCAGTATTGAAGAATGATACAGACGAGTATCAAAAGATTTAACACGGACGATTGTTTTAATCAATACGGACGAGTATCAAAGCAAATAACTCGGACGAGGGTTTGAATCATCACAGACCAGTATTGTAGAAAGATACAGACGAGTATCTAAAGAATTAACACGTAAGAGTGTTTGAATCAATACGGACGAGTATTGAAGAAAGATTCGGACGAGTATCAAAATAAGTAACACGTACGAGTGTTTGAATCAATACAGACGAGTACTGTAGAATGTTTCGGACGAGTATCAAAGAAAATAACACGGACGAGTGTTTGAATCAATGCGGACGAGTGTTTTAATCATTACGGACGAGTATCAGAGCAAATAACTCGGACGAGTGTTTGAATCAACACACACCAGTATTGAAGAAAGATACAGACGAGTATCAAAAGAAGTAACACGTACGAGTGTCTTAATCAACACAGACCAGTATTGAAGAAAGATACAGACGAGTATCAAAAGAAGTAACACGTACGAGTGTTTGAATCAATACGGACGAGTATTGAAGAAAGATACGGATGAGTATCAAAGAAAATATCACGGACGAGTGTTTGAATAAATACAGACGAGTATTAGAGAAAGATACAAACGAGTATAAAAAGAATTACCATGTACAAGTGCTTGAATCAATACAGACGAGTATTGAAGAAAGATACGGACGAGTATCGAAAGAATTAACACGTACGAGTGTTTGAGTCATTACGGACGAGTATTGAAGAAAGATACGGACGTGTATCAAAAGAATTAACATGTACGAGTGCTTGAATCAATACGGACGAGTATTGAAGAAAATAACACGGACGAGTGTTTGAATTAATACGGGCGACTATCAAAGAAAATAACACGCACGAGTGTTTGAATCAATACGGACGAGTATTAAAGAAAGATCCAGACGAGTATCAAAAGATTTAACACGGACGATTGTTTTAATCAATACGGACGAGTATCAAAGCAAATAACTCAGACGAGTGTTTGAATCAACACAGACCAATATTGAAGAAAGATACAGACGAGTATCAAAAGAATTAACACGTACGAGTGTTTGAATCAACACAGACCATTATTGAAGAAAGATACAGACGAGTATCCAAAGAATTAACACGTACGAGTGTTTGAATCAATACGTACGAGTATTGAAGAAAGATTCGGACAAGTATCAAAAGAAGTAACACGTACGAGTATTTGAATCAATATAGACGAGTATTGAAGAAAGATACGGATGAGTGTCCAAGAAAATAACACGAACGAGTGTTTGAATCAATACGGACGAGTGTTTTAATCAATACGGACGTGTATCAAAGAAAATAACTCGGACAAGTGTTTGAATCAACACAGACCACTATTGAAGAAAGATACAGACGAGTATCCAAAGAATTAACACGTACGAGTGTTTTAATCAATACGGACGAGTATTGAAAAAAGATATGGACGAGTATCAAAGAAAATAACACGGACGAGTGTTTGAATCAATACGTATGAGTATTGAAGAATGTTACTGACGAGTATCAAAAGAATTAACCCGGACGAGTGTTTGAATTAATATGTACGAGTATTGAAGAAAGCTACGGACGAGTATCAAAAGAATTAACACGGACGAGTGTGTCAATCAATACGGACGAGTATTGAAGAAAGATATAGACAAGTATCCAAAGAATTAACACGTACGAGTGTTTGAATCAATACGGACGAGTATTAAAGAAAGATACAGACGAGTATCAAAAGAATTAACACGGATGATTGTTTTAATCAATACGGATGAGTATCAAAGCAAATAACACGGACGAGTGTTTGAATCAACACAGACCAGTATAATAAAGATACAGATGAGTATCAAAAGAAGTTACACGTACGAGTGTTTGAATCTATACGGACGAGTATTGAAGAAAGATACGGACGAGTATAAAAAGAATTAACACGTACGAGTGTTTGAATCAATACGGACGAGTGTTTTAATCAATATGGACGAGTATCAAAGAAAATAACTCGGATAAGTGTTTGAATCAACATAGACCAGTATTGAAGAATGATACAGACGAGTATCCAAAGAATTAACACGTACGAGTGTTTGAATCAATACGTACGAGTGTTTGAATCAATACGGACGATTATTGAAGAAAGATATGGACGAGTATCAAAGAAAATAACACGGACGAGTGTTTGAATCAATACGTATGAGTATTGAAGAAAGTTACGGACGAGTTTCAAATGAATTAACCCGGACGAGTGTTTGAATCAATACGTACGAGTATTGAAGAAAGCTACGGACGAGTATCAAAAGAATTAACACGGACGAGTGTGTGAATCAATCCGGACGAGTATTGAAGAAAGATATAGATGAGTATCCAAAGAATTAACACGTACGAGTGTTTGAATCAATACGGACAAGTATTAAAGAAAGATACAAACGAGTATCAAAAGAATTAACACGGATGATTGTTTTAATCAATACGGATGAGTATCAAAGCAAATAACACGGACGAGTGTTTGAATCAACACAGACCAGTATAATAAAGATACAGATGAGTATCAAAAGAATTAACATGTACGAGTGTTTGAATCTACACGTACGAGTATTTGAATCAATACGGACGATTATTGAAGAAAGATACGGACGTGTATCAAAAGAATTAACATGTACGAGTGTTTGAATCAATACGGACGAGTATTGAAGAAAGATACGGACGAGTATCAAAGAAAATAACACGGACGAGTGTTTGAATTAATATGGGCGAGTATTAAAGAAAGATACAGACGAGTATCAAAAGATTTAACACGGACGATTGTTTTAATCAATACGGATGACTATCAAAGCAAATAACTCGGACGAGTGTTTGAATTAACATAGACCAGTATTGAAGAAAGATACAAACGAGTATCCAAAGAATTAACACCTACGAGTGTTTGAATCAATACAGACGAGTATTGAAGAAAGATTCGGACGAGTATCAAAAGCAGTAACACGTACGAGTGTTTGAATCAATACGGACGAGTACTGAAGAAAGATACGGACGAGTATCAAAGAAAATAACACGGACGAGTGTTTGAATCAATGCGGACGAGTGTTTTAATCAATACGGACGATTATTGAAGAAAGAAACGGACGAGTATCAAAGAAAATAACACGGACGAGTGTTTGAATCAATACGGACGAGTATAGAAGAAAGATACGGACGAGTATCAAAGAAAATAACACGAACGAGTGTTTGAATTAATACGGGCGAGTATTAAAGAAAGATACGGACGAGTTTCAAAAGAATTAAGACGTACTAGTGTTTGAATCAATACGGACGATTATTGAAGTAAGATACGGACGAGTATCAAAAGAATTAACATGTACGAGTGTTTGAATCAATACGGACGAGTATCAAAGAAAATAACACGGACGAGTGTTTGAAATAATACCGACGAGTATTAAAGAAAGATACAGACGAGTATCAAAAGATTTAACACGGACGATTGTTTTAATCAATACGGACGACTATCAAAGCAAATAACTCGGATGAGTGTTTGAATTAACACAGACCAGTATTGAAGAAAGATAAAAACGAGTATCCAAAGAATTAACACGTACGAGTGTTTGAATCAATACGGACGAGTATCAAAGAATTAACACGTACGAGTGTTTGAATCAATACGGACGAGTGTTTTAATCAATACGGACGAGTATCAACAAAAATAACTCGGACAAGTATTTGAATCAACACAGACCAGTATTGAAGAATGATACAGACGAGTATCAAAAGATTTAACACGGACGATTGTTTTAATCAATACGGACGAGTATCAAAGCAAATAACTCGGACGAGGGTTTGAATCATCACAGACCAGTATTGTAGAAAGATACAGACGAGTATCTAAAGAATTAACACGTACGAGTGTTTGAATCAATACGGACGAGTATTGAAGAAAGATTCGGACGAGTATCAAAATAAGTAACACGTACGAGTGTTTGAATCAATACAGACGAGTACTGTAGAATGTTTCGGACGAGTATCAAAGAAAATAACACGGACGAGTGTTTGAATCAATGCGGACGAGTGTTTTAATCAATACGGACGAGTATTAGAGCAAATAACTCGGACGAGTGTTTGAATCAACACAGACCAGTATTGAAGAAAGATACAGACGAGTATCTAAAGAATTAACACGTACTAGTGTTTGAATCAATACGTACGAGTATTGAAGAAAGATTCGGACGAGTATCAAAAGAAGTAACACGTACGAGTGTTTGAATCAATACGGACGAGTATTGAAGAAAGATACGGATGAGTATCAAAGAAAATATCATGGACGAGTGTTTGAATAAATACAGACGAGTATTAGAGAAAGATACAAACGAGTATAAAAAGAATTACCACGTACAAGTGTTTGAATCAATACGGACGAGTATTGAAGAAAGATACGGACGAGTATCGAAAGAATTAACACGTTGTTTACGGTGATTTCCGGTAAACAACCGCTAGTCTTCCAAACTATAATAAATATGATTTGGTTACTCGCAGGATCGACTAGATTGATCCTAGGACACATAGTCAAGAAGATTGTTATCAATGTTTGTTCGAATCATATTCATTATTTGTCTTCTTCAATAAGCGTTGTTCGATTAACAGAACAAATAGTCTTGACAATCACTTTGTTACATATAAATGTGACTTCAACGAAGTGACATAACATAGAAAATTAAAAGGACAATTGAAACGTAAAGAATCTTAAACTGCAGAAATATAAAAGACTTTGAAAGTAAATAGCATGAAAGTAATTCGAAAGTAAATGACATTAAAGTAAAGATGCAGAAACGTAAATGGCAAGAAGTAAACGAAATGCAGTAATTCTGAAAGATATTTAAAAGCAAAGGATAATACACATGTATTAAAATGGTGGTGTCATACGTACATTTTCTCAGCGAACTCTTTCTCTTAACGCTTGATACTTGAGTAAATATGTGAGTGATTTGTACAAAATGAACACACAGAATCCTAACATTAAGACTCCTATTTATACTAGATTCGACCTTAACGGTCCTATACTAATCTGCTGCCACGTTTCTCATCAGAACTTCCAGCGAAGCCATTTGTTATTGAACGGTTACGAAACCGTCTTCGAATTTCAAATCTTCCCGCCTGAGTCCATCTTCGACGCGTGGCGGTGTATTAAACAAACACTACTAAAAAACACGCTAAGTAGTAATACTTGAATACATATTCTATGAATTTTGTCTAAGTCCCGAAGACATATGCTTTCATTAATCTTTCAGCGTTCACTATCTTCATCGAACTTAGAAGTCTTTATTTTTCGAAGCATGACCATCAGTAGCCATTCTTTCACTTTTTAAGGGATGGCCATCAGTAACCATCTTTCCTTCGATTCTCAACTCCTTCGAAGGACAAACAATATAAAACGAAATCTTCAGCTAACAAATTGCCCCCAATAAATGCCTGTTTCGAGAATCAACAGAAATAGGCGTTTCTTGTCATTATAAGATTTCGTTTTTATGATCCTTGAAAGTTCCAAGACTGCTGACTAGCGTCATAATCACTGATAACACTGTTTCCGAGACGTCTTGTCATTTTCAAAGATGTCTTCTCATAACTTACATTCCCACGTTTTAACCTTACTTCCTGATCATTACTCCTACATACTAGGAGTGAAGCTAACTCATTCGACCGCCGTTGGATTAAATCACCAGCCGCCACGTGTCTCTCGGGCTTTACCCAAAAGATTTAAAAAGGTTTCTGTTAAACCTTTAAATACTTAATCTTGTGTCTCTATACCGCCTTTCATTCATCTTCTTCACCAAAAAATTGAAACATCTTCACTCTTTTTAGAATCTTGTTCTTTTAATCAAAAATTTCTCCATGGCTTCATCTTCAAATGTTCTTCAACCCGCTTTGAAGCTCCAATCAACAACACATTCTGGGGAACGAGAGTTCGTTCCAAACCCTAACATTGAAGAAATACGCGCTATTTACGCTTCCCAGGTAATCATTCCCTTTGAACTCTCTGGAAAAACTCTTGCCTTTATGGGTCCGTTACCGAGTGAAAGTATCCAATCTATGAATAAATTTTTTCCTGCTTACTACAAGACTAGACCATTAGTTAGCAAAGTTAAGATAGATGAAGACGGTCGCTCTCCTTTAGGCAAATCTGCTAATATTGAGGAAACTTCAACCGCAAACCCTTTAGCTTTAAACAAAATTAGGTTAAACTATATGACCAATTCTGTAAAAGTGTTTAGGTCAATCCCTTTAGCCAAAGATCCTGACTTGTACTATGCCTGGCTAGAGAGGGTAGAGAAACAAAAAGGATCCTTCTGGAAAACATTAGGAATATACGATTTGATTCAACTGTCAAGAACGGGTTTAGAATACAACCAACCCATGTTAGTAGCAGCGGTTCATTTTTGGGATGCTTCTCACAACACCTTCCATCTCCCATGTGGAATGGTTACCCCCACGCTTTTCGACGTGGCCGCTATTACAGGACTTCGACCAACTGGTGAAACCTTCGATCCCAATGAAATGGATAATGACACTATTGGTTTTAACGATTCGCAAGTCACTTATACGGCATTCATCCAGAAGCATCATATTACCACTGAAACGACAGTATCTGATGAAGAGCATATTGCTTTTCTAGCATTATGGCTTTCACGATGTGCCTTCTGTTCAAGGTCTATCCAAGTTGCGAAAAGGTACCTTTGCATGGCTAATCAATTGCATGCTGGGAAAAAGCTCAACCTCAGCCAACTACTTCTAGGGTCTCTTTATGAAAACCTTAGTGAAGCTGCAAATCTTACCAAGAATTTCAAATCTGGTAGTTTACTTTACGCTGGTCCTTTCTGGCTATTGCAACTGTGGCTTAATGCTACATTCGAAACTCATCTTCCCTTTCGAGGAGATGTCAATGAGGAGGATAGCACAATCAAAAATCGAACTATAGAGGGGACCAGGTTAGCTTACCTAACTCCAAAAGAGGAAATGGGAAAGCTTCATGAACATTTCCTGGCGTATTCGATGATGTTTGCTCGGCGTGACCAGTTCGATCCTTCTATGGCCCCATTTGTACACAGAACAATAGGTCCTGAATGGTTTACTCGAAAATTTCCACCAACATCTCAGGATCAACAAACTGAATCTATGGAAATTTGGGAAGCCTTTCTGACTCCAAGATTATTCTCCCACCGTCTTCGACCATCAAAGGGTCAATGTATCCTCATGTGTTATCAACCAAATTTGGTCTCGAGACAGTTTGGGCTAACTCAAATAATACCCAAGTGCTTATATGAGAAAAGGAACCATATGTGTTTCCACACTTTGTATTTGACTGAAGAGGAATGTGAACAAAAAATCGACAAATACGTTGACGTCACCAATCTTTCTCCTATTCCTTTTGAACCTTCTTTTTACTCTACACCAGATTTTCATCAATGGTGGACAGAGTATTATAGTTCTCAAATTTTTGATGCTGATAGCCTTGCTCAGGAACTAACTGCAGCTTTCAACGATGTGCAGGAGAACTTCCAAAAAGGTACTTCCACTCATATTAAAGAAATCCAAGCTTTTAAAAAATTCTTTGAAACTATCTATAGGCCTGATGATCTTAGTCGGACCGTTCGTGAGGCTGCAGTTATTTTGCGCGAAAAGTTTTCCGCCAAACTAAATAAGTTGAAATTGCCCTCGTATGTTCGACCAGAACTATGTTATGAAGTGGCTTTCAAACTCAATCCTCCAAAATTCCCCCCACTACCAAGTGCTGACTTTGGTGTGGCTCTAAGTCCTCCTTTCCCAGACTGGTTCGTGTGTGGGAATGCTCTCAAAATTCTTCAAGAGAGTACCAAAAAACGCGCTGAACGAGTGGTTCCGACTAAGCATACCTTGGATACTTTCAAAGGACATCTTCATATAGATCTTAAACATGTTCGTGTCCTGACTCCAATACCTGAAGGTCTGGATTAAGACAATCTTTTCGACTGACTTATCTTTTCTTTATTGATATACTGATTTCAGTCTCAACTACAGCTGTTGCACGAAGGAGGAAGATTAAGGAAGCTTCTGCCCCAAAAGACTCTGGGACATCTAAAAGCAATAAACCAAGTGGGAGTGACTCCCTCGTCACTGATAAGAAGCCCACGGTACATACTTATCTCATACTCTCAATCTTGTACAATCTGTGATTAGTACTCATCTTTCTCATTTTCCACTTGCCAGAGTTCGAAACCCCCAACGGGTTCGAAGCGTAAAGCTTCTTCGACCACTGGTTCAGATGGCGAAGATAAATCCCCTCCTCAAACTAGACAAGGACAGAAGAAAAAACACAAAGCTGTTACCCCTTCAAGCAAAGGGAAAAAGGCAAGTCCTTCCAAAGCTGTTTCTCCTTGTGATAAAGCGTCCTCTGAAGAGTCTCCTTTGAAAGCTGCTAGTAATGCTTTCGTTGTGGAAAACCATAATTCAAGTCCAGACAATATTCCACCCAAGGTATTTTGGGTTTGTCCCACATATTATCTTGTGATTTTAACTAAACAATTGTACTGACATTTTACCTTGTTATTGCAGGATGATGCTGGCACTGCTACTTCCGGTTTTAAAGACCCTGGCCTCACCATTGATGTTGACAAACTTTATGGTAGTTGTCAAACTTTAACTTTCGTTAACTAAACTCCTCAAAAGTTTTATTTTTATGACTAACTTTGCTCTGTTTAACATAGGTACCTCTCAAAATCAAACTCGTGTTCTTTCGCCAGTCTTTGAAGACATTAGGCCAATTGCTACCATATTGCCTAATGAACCAGTCGAAAAAAGCCACTCTACCGACGAATCCCCACCTACCCATCAAGGCAAAAATTTGGAAGAGGATCATCCATTCTCAGGCAGCGACAATGTGAACCAGCAAACACATGACAACGAAGATTCTGCGTCGGAGAAAGATGCTATGGAAGAGATTTCTCAGCCTGAAAAACCAGTTTCTCATGGAACTTCAACTCTTGACGCAAAAACCATTCCTGAGACGACTTCGACGCCTGCCCCTGCAAAGCTTACTCCTTCAGAGCTTGAACAACTTAAGCAAACTGATCCTCTCAGTTTCTTAAAGGCCATTATGAATGTGAATACTCCTTTGCCTCCGGAGCTTAATGTCTCAGCAGCTGTAACTGCAGACTCTAATGACAAGGAAGATATTCCCAGTCTTCTTCGACAAATAAAAGAAAGGTTCTTTGGGGTCAATCTTGTAGATGTTCTCAACCGGGACCCTATTAAGAGCCACAACTTAAATCAACTTCTAAAGAAAGTAGATTTGCTTCAAGTTTCCACAGAAGTTTCAGAGGTAATTGTTCTGCTGGGCTCTCTACTCGAGCAACTCCAAGCTAACATCCTTCGAAGGCAAAATGTCGAAAAAGAGCTATCTGAGACAAAGGCCTCTCATGACTCTTCATGGAATTCTGCTATGGACGCAACGAAACAAGGTGAGGCCCTCGGGCTCAAACATTCAGAAAATCAGAAGGCCATTGATGATTATGAGAAGAAAATCGGCTCTTGGAAACAAGAAATCAAAGTACTCGAGGGCAAGATAAAGGAGGCTGAAAGTTATCAAGCAGTCCTACAAAAGTTTAATCAACAAGACTTGCTCGAAGTGGTGCAGTCAGGAATGAAACATTTCGAGACTGCACAAAAGTTAGTGCCAGAAATCGAAAGGTTGAAGAAACACCGGGCACTAATTGAACTTCGCATGTCTTCATGGGAGACTCAATATTTGAAGATCAAAAAGGATCTCCCTGAGGATTTCAACTAGATGTTTTCGATCTTGTTACTTATTGCACCTTTATTTTGTAATCGAGACCACTGTAGACATATAATATTTGTACGCTTGACTCCCATTTATCTCTATCATATTTGCCAGTGTTGATTTAGCAAATCTTTCAATTTCTTGTCAAAATATATCTTTAGATTTCCTACAGTGCTTTTATTAAATGCAACATGTAGAACCTGAACATCCTTCGCAGCACTCTTGCCTCTAGACTTGACGTTTCCACTTCTTCTAGCCATAATCATTATTAAAAAGTGACGTCACTTTCTCCAAAACGTCGGTTTTAAGACGTGCGTGCATCAGTTTAATGATTACTTCTCAACTTCCAAGGGCGGGAAACGGCGGAAGCCATAACTTCTTTCTTTGGAAAACCAACCGCAGTCCAATCACTCATTAACAATTAAAACCCACCCTTCAGTATTCCCCTTCTATATAAAGGGTCTAATATCACCTTTATTTCTTCATTCATGCGTTTTCTCTCCCAACCAAACACAGAAAAAAGAAAAACACACAACTTCTCTTTCAGAACAACTTTCTTGTCTTGTAATGGCTGAACCCCTCTTTTTTAACGACATCAAAGCCCTCATCAGAGGCGAGTTCAAACTTTCTGAGGATGAACTTGTTCGCCATTTCATCACCATCGAAACCCTGTTTGTTAACCAGGAACTAAACTTCTACTTTGAGGAAGTCCTGGAGGGTGCTATTTACCCCAACATGGTGGCAGAATTCTGGATGAATGCGTCTCTACGCATAGATCCTGAAGGTAGGACCACCATTGATTCTGTAATTCGACACGCTCGTCTCAGCATTACTCCCACCACTATTGCCAATCTGATAAAATGCAATAACTCTGGTGAAACTTTTGATGACAACAGTTTCAGCATGACTACTCATCTCATGCTGAGAACTCTTATGGACAATGATCGCTTCAGTGCCAAAGTCATCAGGATCTGGCACCAGATGCTCGTGGGGAACTTCCAACCTCGGCGGACTGACGAAAACAACATCATGGTTGAAGACTTGGAGTTCATCCTCTGTGGTCTTCGAGGGAGGAAAATTAACATCCCTTTGATGATCTTCAAGGGACTTGTTAAAGCTGTTTCTGCCGGTGTTGACCGTCGAGGGGTTGTGACTTGTCTTCCCTACGGGAGACTTCTTAGTTACATTTTTCTTAAGAAAGGCGTAGTGAGGAGGATGCGTGATTCTGGAGCCAGAGATATGTTCGAGGCTGAACCTTCTCCTGTGTTGTCTTTGGACAATTTAAACCAAAGGATTGACTAGCAAGTTTTTACCTTAGGTTTAATCTTTTTATATATATGCCTTCCTTTCTTTTTGTAACCTCAGATCCTATTCTTTGGATCTTTTTGTAATGAATGTACTTCTATGCTTGAAATGAAACGAATATTTTGGTGTCTTCTTTGATTTTTCTTTCCATAATTCTTTCTGATTGTGAAGCCATTTTGATCAATGTGAAGTATATTTTTGACACATGCCTGACCATTTTGGCTTTTCGTAGTACCCTGAGTATCTACGTCTTTGCAATCTTTACTTCATGCATGCTAGGTTTATATCTCTTCAAATATTTCCCGTTTACTCTCAAGATCCTATGATCTTCTGCTAATTCTTCAATTTCGTAAGCAATGTTCGAGAATACTTTTAAGATTCGAAAGGGTCCTTCCCAATGTGGGGACCATTTACCAAGTGCCTGATTTTTTTCGATCTATAGGTAAAATAACTTTCCAGACTAAGTCATTATTAACAAAAGTTTTACCTTTCACCTTTTTATTATAAGCTCTGGACACTCTTTCCTTTTGCCTTTTTATCATTTCCAGTGCTCGAAGTCTGTCTTCGTCCAAATCTACTAACTCATTCATCATTAACTCCCAGTATACGTTGGGAGGAATGTCTGCTTGTCTTTGTATCCTTACTGATTGCAAACATATCTCAATTGGAAGTACTGCGTCATGTCCAAACGTCAACTGAAAAGGAGTTGTATTCGTAGCTTCTTTTGGAGATGTTCGACAAGCCCAAAGTGCTTGATCTAAAGTCTTATGCCAATTCTTGGGTCTCTTTCCTACATGCTTCTTGATAAGGCCAATTATTATTTTGTTTGCTGCTTCAACCTGTCCATTTGCTTGGGCGTAATAAGGTGTAGAAGTAAATAACTTGAAACCCATTTCTCTGGCAAAATCTTGCATCTTTCGTCCAGTAAAGACTGATCCCTGATCAGTTGTTATACTTTCTGGGATTCCAAACCTATATATAATGTGTTTCTGAATAAACTCAATCACCGCCTCTTGATCCACATTTTCCAGTGGTATTGCTTCGACCCATTTTGTGAAATAGTCTATTCCTACCAAAATGTATCTTTGCCCTTTGGATGACTTGGGGTGAATTTCTCCAATCAAATCTAGTGCCCATCCCCTGAAAGGCCATGGTTTTACTATTGTACTTAGTTCGTTTGCTGGAGCGTGTTGGATACCTGCATGTTCTTGGCACTCTTGGCACCCTTTCGCGAACTCTATGCAATCCTTTAGCATCGAAGGCCAATACATCCCATAACGAAACAAGAGCCATTTCATTTTGTGCCCTGCTTGATGTGCACCACATGCCCCACTATGTACGTTCGACAGAGCCAAGTATGCTTCTGCTTCTCCCAAGCATTTCAACAATACCCCTTCAGGAGTTTTCTTAAACAATTCGTTTCCCATCAGAAAATATGACAGGGCTCTATACTTGATTTTTCTGTCTGTATCCGTCGAAGGATTTTTCAGATAGTTAATAATTGGACTCCTCCAATCTGTGTCAGCCAATGAATCTATATTTAGTACCTCGAATTGTTCTTTATTGGCATAACCCAATTGTGAATCCTCCAGATCACTTGGCGAAAGTTTAGTAAACATTGCTCTTCCTCTTACTTCAATCAACTCTTCCAACTTTTCTTTTGATACTTTATATCCCGAAGCTAATTGAGCCAAGTCGTTTGCTTCCTGGTTATTCACCCTTGGTATACGTTTTAATTCCACGTATTCGAATTTCTTGAGCAACCTATTTGCGATGATAAAATACATGATCAAATTCTCTTTGATGCACTTGTACTCCTTTGTCAATTGTTTGATGACCAATTCGGAGTCTCCTTTAATTTCGACTCTGGTTGCCCCCAATTCTAACAAAGCCTCAAGTCCAGCAATTAAAGCCTCGTATTCAGCTTCATTATTGGAGCATAATGGACCTTCGATTTTATACTTGAGCTTTGTTGGAATTCCATCAGGAGAAATTATCAACATTCCAATACCAGTTCCCTCTCTATGCGTTGAACCATCGAAATATAACTTCCAAGGTTTCAAATCTACACAATGCTGATGATTCTCAACCACCGCATGGTCGACAATGAAGTCTGACACAATCTGACCTTTCATTGCCTTGAGAGGCTGAAATATTAATGAATATTCAGTAAGGGCTAAAGCCCATTTGCCAATTCGACTATGTAGTATTGGCTTAGATAACATATGTTTAATAACATCATAATGAGATGAAACGTAAACATCAACTGGCTTTATATAATACTTAAGTTTGATACAGGAGAAATACAAACAAAGGCAGAGTTTTTCTATATCAGTATATCTAGTCTCTGCATCATTGAGTACTCTAGTTAAGTAATAAATGGCTCTTTCGATGCCATTCTCGTCCTCCTGGGCAAGCATGCTGCCTATTGTTTTATCTGATGCTGAAATATATAGGCGCATGTGCTTCTTCCCATTTGGGGGAGATAGAATTGGTGGACAAGTCAAGTATTGCTTTATCTGATCGAAAGCTTCTTGATGTTCAGCACGCCATTCGAATTTTCCTTGCTTAAGCCGAAGTAGAGGTGAGAAAGCTTGCGTGCGTCCACTTAAGTTAGAGATAAATCTTCTTAAGAAATTTATCTTACCCAACAATGATTATAATTCTTTCTTCGTGGAGGGAGACTTGGTCTCCATAATGGCTTTTGTCTTGTTTTGGTTGATTTCTATCCCTTTTTTGTGGACTACGAAACCCAAGAAATCGCCTGCCTGCACAAAGAAAGCACATTTAAGGGGGTTCATCTTCAATCCATATTTCCTCATTCTTTCGAATGATTGGCTCAGATGATCGAGATGACTCATACCCGAGATAGATTTTACCACAATGTCATCTATATACACTTGCATGAATGTTTCTATGAAGTCGTGAAATATAGAATTCATTGCTCTTTGATAAGTTGCCCCTGCGTTTTTTAAACCAAAAGGCATCACAACCCATTCGTAAGTGCCTATTGCTCCTGGGCAACAAAATGCTGTCTTGGATACATCATCTTCTGCTATAAAAATTTGATTGTATCCCGAATATCCATCCAACATGCTCAAATACTCAAAACCTGCGGCTGAGTCTACTAGCATTTCTGCTATAGGCATGGGATACTCGTCTTTCGGAGTAGCTGCATTAAGGTCACGAAAGTCTATGCATACTCTTAATGAGCCATTCTTTTTAATTACAGGTACTATATTAGCAATCCACTCAACATACCTTGTAGTTCGGATAAATTTGCACCGTAAGAGTCTTTCGACCTCTGCTTTAATTTTCGAGTGAATCTCTGGCGCGAATCTTCTGGGAGTTTGCTTTATTGGCTTCTTCCCTTCTTTTATTGGTAATTTCAATTCGACTAAGTCTCTTTCGAGACCAGGCATCTCATCATAATCCCAAGCAAAACAATCTCTATTGTCTTTCAACATTTTGATGACCGTTGCTTTCAATTCTGGTTCTAGTTTCGCGCTGATATATGTTATTCTCTTTTGATCATTGTCTCCAAGATTGACTTCTTCAAGTGGATCTTGGGCCAACATCTTTATGTTCGACGCCATCGGGTCTTTTTCGAATCCAACGGTTCTTCGTCGTATATTTCATCTAACCTTTGACTTGGTTCTTCTCCTATGATCTCTTCAACTGGAACCGTATCTTCAGGGAGTTCGAAACTCGTACGTATTTCCAATTCTGATATTCCTTCTTTGGTTAGAACTGTATCTATCTTTGTACTTGATAGTTCGGCTTCGAGAGCCGTTTTTCTTTTGTTCTCGGCCACATAGGCCGAAATCTTTTCGAAGAACGCAGACTCAGACATGATTAATGTCATCGTCCCAGACCGTTGGCCGTACTGCTGGATAATTCTCCAATGGTGCTGGATCTGGTGGACCATCCATGATCTCCCTATCCCATTGGAATCCATTTGGGTGTAAAGTCAAATAGTACATTGCATTTTTGTTTGGGGTATACATCTCTTCAGCAGCATGACAAGGGCCTATGTTTGCCAAGTTCCTGTCGAAGTTGTTTTTGTTCACCTGGTTGACCTCAGCCATGTAGTAACTCTGATCACCTTCGATATTCTCCACTATACCATCTTCTCTCCAAATTGTCACCCTCTGATGCATTGTTGAGGGCACAGCCGCTACTCCATGAATCCATTCCCTACCAAGCAAAAGGTTGTAGTTTGCCTTTGCTGGTATAACCATGAACATGGTTGGCCTGGTAACTGAGCCCACTGTCAAATTGACTTGAACAACTCCCAGAGTTTGTCCTATTTTGCCTTCGTAGTTAGATAAAACCATGTTATGTGGCCTTATATCCGTATCGAACATACCAATTCTTTTTAGCATGTATTGAGGCATTAGGTTCACTGCTGCTCCCCCATCAACTAGGACTTTATTTATGCCCACGTTCTCAATCTTAGCCCTGATATAGAGTGGCTTCAAATGATTTCGCATACCCTCATCAGGCCTTTCGAAGAACGCATTCTGTTCTTCTACTGCACCGTTATTCAGCACATAGTAACACACGGGTTTGTGTTTTGCCATTTCTTCGATATCAGCCTCTTCACAGTCTTCTACTTCAGTTTCCTGATTAAACTCGTGAGGGAGTACAGAGACAACATTGCAATTCAAGTTTATAGATGACACTCCATCAGAGTCAAAATCATTTGTCATTCTGTCCTCTTCTTTCCAAGAATTTGAACGCATCTTCTCTTCTTCATCCAAGAGTTTTTCAGCTTCGAATAGTCTGCGTTCCACCGGAGGTTTGTTCGACTTTGCCCCCTGGTATGGGACTTGGTTGCTACTAGAGTCTCCAGCTTCTCTTGGCCTGTATTCCTTCTGAGCCTTTTTTATTCTCTGATGCCTTCTCCACTGGGACCGAGACATAGGATTTTTTCCTTTATAATTCTCCAATCGATACACCTCTCGATTTGATCTTTGAAATTGTTTCCTATATGCCATTGCAGTTCTACCACCTTGGTCCCAACTTCGCCATTTGTTGGTTCTTGCATCAGCTTGTACCCACCTATCCCTTGGCGCATTTGCAGGGACTTTGAACGTCACCCTTCGAGTCCTAGGATGTGGGCTATCAGGCCTCTTTGTTGGAGTCCAAATGTCGAAACCGTACAGGTTGGGACGCAACCCCTGAGTTTCTTGACTCATGTAGCAATACACACGTTCGAATGATCGTGCTAGCATTTCGTCATAGACTGCCCCACATCTTGGGCAGAGAGCAACTTCAGTGTTTTCTTTGTGGCATCTGACCAAAAATCCTACCAAGCTTTCCTCCATCTTTGGGTACAGTTGTAGTAGGGGATTTGGCTCTCTTCCTGGGTGATCCCACCTTTCGCGTCGAACCCTCTCGAAGTTGGCTTCGACCCTTTGATTCAGCATGATCGAACACCTTGGACACATCCATTGCTTACCACCATTTCTCTCGTGGCAATTCCAGAGATATTCTTTGAGGCTTTCGGTTCTAGGAGGAACTTCGATGCCCCCATTTTTCCTCGTCAGCCATGTCTCTAGTTCGCCAAATTCAGACACTGGTCGTCTGGCGCTGACCATGTTAACCGCTACTGGAGGAACTTCGGAGATTTGTATTTTCTGGAGTTTCATCCTGAGGTCTTCAGTGGCCTCGCTGTTTTCTTCCTTCGAGGCTTCAGTTATCTCTGCCTTGGAAGATTCTTCAACATCAGTATTGAAGATTATGTCACCATTTAGGCTTTCAGTAGCCTGCTTTCCATTGATCATTGCTTTAGTCTCCACGACTTCGACTTCAGAAACCTCCACCATGTTGATATCTTCTACCTCGCAGAGGCTAGCGTCAGCAATGTTTAGGGGATTGGTATCGACCCTCATATGACTCTTGGTCTTGTCAGCAAACTTCAACCTTCCATCATTGAGAGCATTTTGAATTAGATCCCTGAAAAGAAAACATTGAGAAGTTTTATGGCCTAAAAACCCATGATATTTACAAAAACCTCTTTTCTTCCGTTGTTCCAACGGAGGAATTTTTGAATTTGGAGGTAGTATCATTTGGCCATCTTTTACCAATAAATCAAATATTTCATCACACTTGGTAATGTCGAATGTATAAGTTTTCTTAGGGAACCTATCATGCTTATCGTTTTCTACTGGGTTTTTTCCATTGGCAGGATTTAGCAGTTTGCAAGCATAAGGTGGCGCTTCTTTCAATTCAGCCAAGTCTATTTCGACTTCTTCAGGGCTATATGAGTCATCGAAAGACTCATCCTCAGCATCCTTGGCTTCGACATATGCCACTCTTTCTTTCTTATAACTTTTATTTGCCCTAGCTTTTTCTGCCTTCAGGCGTTCGACTTGTCGAACCCTATCTGCTAATTGGGCCATGTCCCTAAGGTATTGGGTATCTAGTTTCTTTCTTATTGAATAATCTAGACCACCTGCAGCCATTTCAACAAGTTCATGCTCTGGGACTGTTGTAAAACACCTTGATTTCAACAGACGGAACCTATTTAAATAATCATCAATTGTTTCTGTGAATTTTCTTTTAACACTGGCCAATTCTTTCAAACTTATCTTAGTTTGACCCATGTAGAATTGCTCATGGAAAAGTCTTTCCAAGTATGCCCATGCATCTATCGAATTTGGTGGCAAAGTAGTAAACCAAATGAAGGCATTTTTTGTCAGTGAACTAGGGAAATACTTGATCCTTAAATCCTCGTTTCCCGCTAAGTCTCCTGCTTCTGTCAAATATCTAGCAATATGTTCCACCGTTGACTCGTTCGTTTCGCCTGAAAATTTTGTAAATTTGGGTACCTTAGTGCCCCTAGGCAATTCTGTCTGCATGATATAATCTGATATTGGGGATGTATAGTTTGGACGTCTAAGTCCAGTACTAAGGCCATTATTAGCCATAACCCTTTCTATCATGGCAGTTAAGTTATTTTCTGTAGCCAGATTTTCTCTTCTGACTCTTTGAACAATCTCATCTGGGTGTTCGTTCCTACCCACAATCCTTAATCTGGGTTGCTCCTCCTCCGTTTCTTGTCGAACGGGGACGGTTCTTTGATTTGAAGCTTCTAAGTTAATTATTGGAGTTCCTTCGAACACCTCCGTTCTTCGTGAGGGGCCTACATCCCTAGTAGCCGTCCTAGATGATGGAACTATGTCTTGTACACGTTCTAAAATGGGCCTCTCTTCTTGATTCGAAGGCTGTTTGTCTTTCCTTTTAGGTGGCGTTACTCCCATGAATTCTGCCATTCGATTCATTTGAGATGATATCTTTTGGAAAGTCTCCATGTTTTCTCTATTTGTAGTAGTAACATTTGCCATTAGTGGGCTTAAAACTGAAGTCAATTCTCTGGCCAAAACCCCTACCATACCATGGTTGCTTGCATCCATTTCTTGTCGAAATGCTGCTTGGTTATTTGTGGTAAAGTGAGGCATCTGGGTAGAGAAACCAGTGTTATGTGCACTTCGACCCACTGAACTAACATTTGGTGAAAATGTCGCATTGTTAGTTGGGGCATATATAGGTCCTGCCCCTCGTACGCCTGTTCCATATTGGTATGGCATTCCGTATGGATTATTTGGTCTCCATTCGAAAGCAGAATTCGCGCCTTGACCAAACAAATTGTTTGCAGCATTTGTCGAGGCAAACAATACGTCCTCTGCGCTTGTGGATGAGGGTGCGGTTGTCGATGCTGAAACTGGAATAGTCCCTGAGGGTCCTGTATTATTTTCAGGCATAGTCTGGGAATTATCTGCAGGTCTCGATCCATTTGGACCCGTTGCATCTCGTGTTTCTTGAGTAGAAGTCGAATTTGCCGCTCCTGATCCTGAACCTTGTGGGGGATCTTGATTACCCCCTGCACTGGCCGTAACGACCATTTTCCTGTTGTACCTTCGTTTGGGAATCGGTTGTGCACTGTTCTTTAATTTACCGTTCCTAAGGTTCATACAAGATCTTGATATTGTCTAGACAAAAAAAAAGCAATTGATTAAAACAATCTGCTTGACACTGTCCCACTGGGCGTGCCAATTTGTTTACGGTGATTTCCGGTAAACAACCGCTAGTCTTCCAAACTATAATAAATATGATTTGGTTACTCGCAGGATCGACTAGATTGATCCTAGGACACATAGTCAAGAAGATTGTTATCAATGTTTGTTCGAATCATATTCATTATTTGTCTTCTTCAATAAGCGTTGTTCGATTAACAGAACAAATAGTCTTGACAATCACTTTGTAACATATAAATGTGACTTCAACGAAGTGACATAACATAGAAAATTAAAAGGACAATTGAAACGTAAAGAATCTTAAACTGCAGAAATATAAAAGACTTTGAAAGTAAATAGCATGAAAGTAATTCGAAAGTAAATGACATTAAAGTAAAGATGCAGAAACGTAAATGGCAAGAAGTAAACGAAATGCAGTAATTCTGAAAGATATTTAAAAGCAAAGGATAATACACATGTGAGTGATTTGTACAAAATGAACACACAGAATCCTAACATTAAGACTCCTATTTATACTAGTTTCGACCTTAACGGTCCTATACTAATCTGCTGCCACGTTTCTCATCAGAACTTCCAGCGAAGCCATCTGTTATTGAACGGTTACGAAACCGTCTTCGAATTTCAAATCTTCCCGCCTGAGTCCATCTTCGACGCGTGGCAGTGTATTAAACAAACACTACTAAAAAACACGCTAAGTAGTAATACTTGAATACATATTCTATGAATTTTGTCTAAGTCCCGAAGACATATGCTTTCATTAATCTTTCAGCGTTCACTATCTTCATCGAACTTAGAAGTCTTTATTTTTCGAAGCATGACCATCAGTAGCCATTCTTTCACTTTTTAAGGGATGGCCATCAGTAACCATCTTTCCTTCGATTCTCAACTCCTTCGAAGGACAAACAATATAAAACGAAATCTTCAGCTAACAAATTGCCCCCAATAAATGCCTGTTTCGAGAATCAACAGAAATAGGCGTTTCTTGTCATTATAAGATTTCGTTTTTATGATCCTTGAAAGTTCCAAGACTGCTGACTAGCGTCATAATCACTGATAACACTGTTTCCGAGACGTCTTGTCATTTTCAAAGATGTCTTCTCATAACTTACATTCCCACGTTTTAACCTTACTTCCTGATCATTACTCCTACATACTAGGAGTGAAGCTAACTCATTCGACCGCCGTTGGATTAAATCACCAGCCGCCACGTGTCTCTCGGGCTTTACCCAAAAGATTTAAAAAGGTTTCTGTTAAACCTTTAAATACTTGATCTTGTGTCTCTATACCGCCTTTCATTCATCTTCTTCACCAAAAAATTGAAACATCTTCACTCTTTTTAGAATCTTGTTCTTTTAATCAAAAATTTCTCCATGGCTTCATCTTCAAATGTTCTTCAACCCGCTTTGAAGCTCCAATCAACAACACGTTCTGGGGAACGAGAGTTCGTTCCAAACCCTAACACTGAAGAAATACGCGCTATTTACGCTTCCCAGGTAATCATTCCCTTTGAACTCTCTGGAAAAACTCTTGCCTTTATGGGTCCGTTACCGAGTGAAAGTATCCAATCTATGAATAAATTTTTTCCTGCTTACTACAAGACTAGACCATTAGTTAGCAAAGTTAAGATAGATGAAGACGGTCGCTCTCCTTTAGGCAAATTTGCTAATATTGAGGAAACTTCAACCGCAAACCCTTTAGCTTTAAACAAAATTAGGTTAAACTATATGACCAATTCTGTAAAAGTGTTTAGGTCAATCCCTTTAGCCAAAGATCCTGACTTGTACTATGCCTGGCTAGAGAGGGTAGAGAAACAAAAAGGATCCTTCTGGAAAACATTAGGAATATACGATTTGATTCAACTGTCAAGAACGGGTTTAGAATACAACCAACCCATGTTAGTAGCAGCGGTTCATTTTTGGGATGCTTCTCACAACACCTTCCATCTCCCATGTGGAATGGTTACCCCCACGCTTTTCGACGTGGCCGCTATTACAGGACTTCGACCAACTGGTGAAACCTTCGATCCCAATGAAATGGATAATGACACTATTGGTTTTAACGATTCGCAAGTCACTTATACGGCATTCATCCAGAAGCATCATATTACCACTGAAACGACAGTATCTGATGAAGAGCATATTGCTTTTCTAGCATTATGGCTTTCACGATGTGCCTTCTGTTCAAGGTCTATCCAAGTTGCGAAAAGGTACCTTTGCATGGCTAATCAATTGCATGCTGGGAAAAAGCTCAACCTCAGCCAACTACTTCTAGGGTCTCTTTATGAAAACCTTAGTGAAGCTGCAAATCTTACCAAGAATTTCAAATCTGGTAGTTTACTTTACGCTGGTCCTTTCTGGCTATTGCAACTGTGGCTTAATGCTACATTCGAAACTCATCTTCCCTTTCGAGGAGATGTCAATGAGGAGGATAGCACAATCAAAAATCGAACTATAGAGGGGACCAGGTTAGCTTACCTAACTCCAAAAGAGGAAATGGGAAAGCTTCATGAACATTTCCTGGCGTATTCGATGATGTTTGTTCGGCGTGACCAGTTCGATCCTTCTATGGCCCCATTTGTACACAGAACAATAGGTCCTGAATGGTTTACTCGAAAATTTCCACCAACATCTCAGGATCAACAAACTGAATCTATGGAAATTTGGGAAGCCTTTCTGACTCCAAGATTATTCTCCCACCGTCTTCGACCATCAAAGGGTCAATGTATCCTCATGTGTTATCAACCAAATTTGGTCTCGAGACAGTTTGGGCTAACTCAAATAATACCCAAGTGCTTATATGAGAAAAGGAACCATATGTGTTTCCACACTTTGTATTTGACTGAAGAGGAATGTGAACAAAAAATCGACAAATACGTTGACGTCGCCAATCTTTCTCCTATTCCTTTTGAACCTTCTTTTTACTCTACACCAGATTTTCATCAATGGTGGACAGAGTATTATAGTTCTCAAATTTTTGATGCTGATAGCCTTGCTCAGGAACTAACTGCAGCTTTCGAAGCATGACCATCAGTAGCCATTCTTTCACTTTTTAAGGGATGGCCATCAGTAACCATCTTTCCTTCGATTCTCAACTCCTTCGAAGGACAAACAATATAAAACGAAATCTTCAGCTAACACACGTACGAGTGTTTGAGTCATTACGGACGAGTATTGAAGAAAGATACGGACGTGTATCAAAAGAATTAACATGTACGAGTGCTTGAATCAATACGGACGAGTATTGAAGAAAATAACACGGACGAGTGTTTGAATTAATACGGGCGAGTATTAAAGAAAGATCCAGACGAGTATCAAAAGATTTAACACGGACGATTGTTTTAATCAATACGGACGAGTATCAAAGCAAATAACTCGGACGAGTGTTTGAATCAACACAGACCAATATTGAAGAAAGATACAGACAAGTATCAAAAGAATTAACACGTACAAGTGTTTGAATCAACACAGACCAGTATTGAAGAAAGATACAGACGAGTATCCAAAGAATTAACATGTACGAGTGTTTGAATCAATACGTACGAGTATTGAAGAAAGGTTCGGACAAGTATCAAAAGAAGTAACACGTACGAGTATTTGAATCAATATAGACGAGTATTGAAGAAAGATACGGATGAGTGTCCAAGAAAATAACACGAACGAGTGTTTGAATCAATACGGACGAGTATTTTAATCAATACGGACGTGTATCAAAGAAAATAACTCGGACAAGTGTTTGAATCAACACAGACCACTATTGAAGAAAGATACAGACGAGTATCCAAAGAATTAACACGTACGAGTGTTTGAATCAATACGGACGAGTATTGAAAAAAGATATATACGAGTATCAAAGAAAATAACACGGACGAGTGTTTGAATCAATACGTATGAGTATTGAAGAATGTTACGGACGAGTATCAAAAGAATTAACCCGGACGAGTGTTTGAATTAATATGTACGAGTATTGAAGAAAGCTACGGACGAGTATCAAAAGAATTAACACGGACGAGTGTGTGAATCAATACGGACGAGTATTGAAGAAAGATATAGACGAGTATCCAAAGAATTAACACGTACGAGTGTTTGAATCAATACGGACGAGTATTAAAGAAAGATAAAGACGAGTATCAAAAGAATTAACACGGATGATTGTTTTAATCACTACGGATGAGTATCAAAGCAAATAACACGGACGAGTGTTTGAATCAACACAGACCAGTATAATAAAGATACAGATGAGTATCAAAAGAAGTTACACGTACGAGTGTTTGAATCTATACGGACGAGTATCAAAAGAATTAACACGTACGAGTGTTTGAATCAATACGGACGAGTGTTTTAATCAATATGGACGAGTATCAAAGAAAATAACTCGGATAAGTGTTTGAATCAACATAGACCAGTATTGAAGAATGATACAGACGAGTATCCAAAGAATTAACACGTACGAGTGTTTGAATCAATACGTACGAGTGTTTGAATCAATACGGACGAGTATTGAAGAAAGATATGGACGAGTATCAAAGAAAATAACACGGACGAGTGTTTGAATCAATACGTATGAGTATTGAAGAAAGTTACGGACGAGTTTCAAATGAATTAACCCGGACGAGTGTTTGAATCAATACGTGCGAGTATTGAAGAAAGCTACGGACGAGTATCAAAAGAATTAACACGGACGAGTGTGTGAATCAATTCGGACGAGTATTGAAGAAAGATATAGACGAGTATCCAAAGAATTAACACGTACGAGTGTTTGAATCAATACGGACAAGTATTAAAGAAAGATACAGACGAGTATCAAAAGAATTAACACGGATGATTGTTTTAATCAATACGGATGAGTATCAAAGCAAATAACACGGATGAGTGTTTGAATCAACACAGACCAGTATAATAAAGATACAAATGAGTATCAAAAGAATTAACATGTACGAGTGTTTGAATCTACACGTACGAGTATTTGAATCAATACGGACGATTATTGAAGAAAGATACGGACGTGTATCAAAAGAATTAACATGTACGAGTGTTTGAATCAATACGGACGAGTATTGAAGAAAGATACGGATGAGTATCAAAGAAAATAACACGGACGAGTGTTTGAATTAATATGGGCGAGTATTAAAGAAAGATACAGACGAGTATCAAAAGATTTAACACGGACGATTGTTTTAATCAATACGGATGACTATCAAAGCAAATAACTCGGACGAGTGTTTGAATTAACACAGACCAGTATTGAAGAAAGATACAAAGGAGTATCCAAAGAATTAACACGTACGAGTGTTTGAATCAATACAGACGAGTATTGAAGAAAGATTCGGACGAGTATCAAAAGCAGTAACACGTACGAGTGTTTGAATCAATACGAACGAGTACTGAAGAAAGATACGGACGAGTATCAAAGAAAATAACACGGACGAGTGTTTGAATCAATGCGGACGAGTGTTTTAATCAATACGGACGATTATTGAAGAAAGAAACGGACGAGTATCAAAGAAAATAACACGGACGAGTGTTGGAATCAATACGGACGAGTATAGAAGAAAGATACGGACGAGTATCAAAGAAAATAACACGAACGAGTGTTTGAATTAATACGGGCGAGTATTAAAGAAAGATACAGACGAGTATCAAAAGATTTAACACGGACGATTGTTTTAATCAATACGGACGAGTATCAAAGCAAATAACTCGGACGAGTGTTTGAATCAACACACACCAGTATTGAAGAAAGATACGGACGAGTATCAAAAGAATTAACACGTACGAGTGTTTGAATCAATTCGGACGAGTATTGAAGAAAGATTCGGACGAGTATCAAAAGAAGTAACACGTACGAGTGTTTGAGTCAATACGGACGAGTACTGTAGAAAGATACGAACGAGTATCAAAGAAATGACACAGACGAGTGTTTGAATCAATGCGGACGAGTGTTTTAATCAATACGGATGAGTATCAAAGCAAATAACTCGGACGAGTGTTTGAATCAACACACACCAGTATTGAAGAAAGATACAGACGAGTATCAAAAGAAGTAACACGTACGAATGTTTGAATCAATACGTACGAGTATTGAAGAAAGATTCGGACGAGTATCAAAAGAAGTAATACGTACGAGTGTTTGAATCAATGCGGACGAGTATTAAAGAAAGATACGGACGAGTATCAAAGAAAATAACACGGACGAGTGTTTGAATAAATACTGACGAGTATTAAAGAAAGATACAAACGAGTATAAAAAGAATTAACACGTACAAGTGTTTGAATCAATACGGACGAGTATTGAAGAAAGATTTGGACGAGTATCAAAAGAAGTAACACGTACGAGTGTTTGAATCAATACGGACGAGTACTGTAGAAAGATACGGACGAGTATCAAAAGAATTAGCATGTACGAGTGTTTGAATCAATACGGACGAGTATTGAAGAAAATAACAAGGACGAGTGTTTGAATTAATACGGGCGAGTATTAAAGAAAGATCCAGACGAGTATCAAAAGATTTAACACGGACGATTGTTTTAATCAATACGGACGAGTATCAAAGCAAATAACTCGGACGAGTGTTTGAATCAACACAGACCAGTATTGAAGAAAGATACAGACGAGTATCAAAAGAAGTAACACGTACGAGTGTTTGAATCAACACAGACCAGTATTAAAGAAAGATACAGACGAGTATCCAAAGAATTAACACGTACGAGTGTTTGAATCAATACGTACGAGTATTGAAGAAAGAGTCAGACGAGTATCAAAAGAAGTAACACGTACGAGTAATTGAATCAATACAGACGAGTATTGAAGAAAGATACGGACGAGTATCCAAGAAAATAACACGAACGAGTGTTTGAATCAATACGGACGAGTGTTTTAATCAATACGGACGAGTATCAAAGAAAATAACTCGGACAAGTGTTTGAATCAACACAGACCAGTATTGAAGAAAGATACAGACGAGTATCCAAAGAATTAACACGTACGAGTGTTTGAATCAATATGGACGAGTATTGAAGAAAGATTCGGACGAGTATCAAAAGAAGTAACACGTATGAGTGTTTGAATCAACACGGACGAGTATTGAAGAAAGATATGGACGAGTATCAAATAAAATAACACGGACGGGTGTTTGAATCAATACGTATGAGTATTGAAGAAAGTTACGGACGAGTATCTAAAGAATTAACCCGGACGAGTGTTTGATTCAATACGTACGAATATTGAAGAAAGCTACGGACGAGTATAAAAAGAATTAACACGGACGAGTGTGTGAATCAATACGGACGAGTATTGAAGAAAGATATAGACGAGTATCCAAAGAATTAACACGTACGAGTGTTTGAATTAATACGGGCGAGTATTAAAGAAAGATACAGACGAGTATCAAAAGATTTAACACTGACGATTGTTTTAATCAATACGGACGACTATCAAAGCAAATAACTCGGACGAGTGTTTGAATCAACACATACCAGTATTGAAGAAAGATACAAACGAGTATCCAAAGAATTAACACGTATGAGTGTTTGAATCAATACGGACGAGTACTGAAGAAAGATACGGACGAGTATCAAAGAAAATAACACGGACGAGTGTTTGAATCAATGCGGACGAGTGTTTTAATCAATACGGACGATTATTGAAGAAAGATTCGGACGAGTATCAAAGAAAATAACACGGACGAGTGTTTGAATCAATACAGACGAGTATTGAAGAAAGATACGGACGAGTATCAAAGAAAATAACACAGACGAGTGTTTGAATCAATGCGGACGAGTGTTTTAATCAATACGGACGATTATTGAAGAAAGAAACGGATGAGTATCAAAGAAAATAACACGGACGAGTGTTTGAATCAATACGGACGAGTATAGTAGAAAGATACGGACGAGTATCAAAGAAAATAACACGAACGAGTGTTTGAATTAATACGGGCGAGTATTAAAGAAAGATACAGACGAGTATCAAAAGATTTAACACGGACGATTGTTTTAATCAATACGGACGAGTATCAAAGCAAATAACTCGGACGAGTGTTTGAATCAACACACACCAGTATTGAAGAAAGATACGGACAAGTATCGAAAGAATTAACGCGTACGAGTGTTTGAATCAATTCGGACGAGTATTGAAGAAAGATTCGGACGAGTATCAAAAGAAGTAACACGTACGAGTGTTTGAGTCAATACGGACGAGTACTGTAGAAAGATACGGACGAGTATCAAAGAAATGACACAGACGAGTGTTTGAATCAATGCGGACGAGTGTTTTAATCAATACGGATGAGTATCAAAGCAAATAACTCGGACGAGTGTTTGAATCAACACACACCAGTATTGAAGAAAGATACAGACGAGTATCAAAAGAAGTAACACGTACGAGTGTTTGAATCAATACGTACGAGTATTGAAGAAAGATTCGGACGAGTATCAAAAGAAGTAATACGTACGAGTGTTTGAATCAATACGGACGAGTATTGAAGAAAGATACGGACGAGTATCAAAGAAAATAAACACGTACGAGTGTTTGAGTCATTACAAACGAGTATTGGAGAAAGATACGGACGTGTATCAAAAGAATTAGCATGTACGAGTGTTTGAATCAATACGGACGAGTATTGAAGAAAATAACAAGGACGAGTGTTTGAATTAATACGGGCGAGTATTAAAGAAAGATCCAGACGAGTATCAAAAGATTTAACCCGGACAATTGTTTTAATCAATATGGACGAGTATCAAAGCAAATAACTCGGACGAGTGTTTAAATCAACACAGACCAGTAATGAAGAAAGATACAGACGAGTATCAAAAGAAGTAACACGTACGAGTGTTTGAATCAACACAGACCAGTATTGAAGAAAGATACAGACGAGTATCCAAAGAATTAACACGTACGAGTGTTTGAATCAATACGTACGAGTATTGAAGAAAGAGTCAGACGAGTATCAAAAGAAGTAACACGTACGAGTATTTGAATCAATACAGACGAGTATTAAAGAAAGATACGGACGAGTATCCAAGAAAATAACACGAACGAGTGTTTGAATCAATACGAACGAGTGTTTTAATCAATACGGACGAGTATCAAAGAAAATAACTCGGACAAGTGTTTGAATCAACACAGACCAGTATTGAAGAAAGATACAGACGAGTATCCAAAGAATTAACACGTACGAGTGTTTGAATCAATATGGACGAGTATTGAAGAAAGATTCGGACGAGTATCAAAAGAAGTAACACGTATGAGTGTTTGAATCAACACGGACGAGTATTGAAGAAAGATATGGACGAGTATCAAAGAAAATAACACGGACGGGTGTTTGAATCAATACGTATGAGTATTGAAGAAAGTTACGGACGAGTATCTAAAGAATTAACCCGGACGAGTGTTTGATTCAATACGTACGAATATTGAAGAAAGCTACGGACGAGTATAAAAAGAATTAACACGGACGAGTGTGTGAATCAATACGGACGAGTATTGAAGAAAGATATAGACGAGTATCCAAAGAATTAACACGTACGAGTGTTTGAATTAATACGGGCGAGTATTAAAGAAAGATACAGACGAGTATCAAAAGATTTAACACTGACGATTGTTTTAATCAATACGGACGACTATCAAAGCAAATAACTCGGACGAGTGTTTGAATCAACACATACCAGTATTGAAGAAAGATACAAACGAGTATCCAAAGAATTAACACGTATGAGTGTTTGAATCAATACGGACGAGTACTGAAGAAAGATACGGACGAGTATCAAAGAAAATAACACGGACGAGTGTTTGAATCAATGCGGACGAGTGTTTTAATCAATACGGACGATTATTGAAGAAAGATTCGGACGAGTATCAAAGAAAATAACACGGACGAGTGTTTGAATCAATACAGACGAGTATTGAAGAAAGATACGGACGAGTATCAAAGAAAATAACACAGACGAGTGTTTGAATCAATGCGGACGAGTGTTTTAATCAATACGGACGATTATTGAAGAAAGAAACGGATGAGTATCAAAGAAAATAACACGGACGAGTGTTTGAATCAATACGGACGAGTATAGTAGAAAGATACGGACGAGTATCAAAGAAAATAACACGAACGAGTGTTTGAATTAATACGGGCGAGTATTAAAGAAAGATACAGACGAGTATCAAAAGATTTAACACGGACGATTGTTTTAATCAATACGGACGAGTATCAAAGCAAATAACTCGGACGAGTGTTTGAATCAACACACACCAGTATTGAAGAAAGATACGGACAAGTATCGAAAGAATTAACGCGTACGAGTGTTTGAATCAATTCGGACGAGTATTGAAGAAAGATTCGGACGAGTATCAAAAGAAGTAACACGTACGAGTGTTTGAGTCAATACGGACGAGTACTGTAGAAAGATACGGACGAGTATCAAAGAAATGACACAGACGAGTGTTTGAATCAATGCGGACGAGTGTTTTAATCAATACGGATGAGTATCAAAGCAAATAACTCGGACGAGTGTTTGAATCAACACACACCAGTATTGAAGAAAGATACAGACGAGTATCAAAAGAAGTAACACGTACGAGTGTTTGAATCAATACGTACGAGTATTGAAGAAAGATTCGGACGAGTATCAAAAGAAGTAATACGTACGAGTGTTTGAATCAATACGGACGAGTATTGAAGAAAGATACGGACGAGTATCAAAGAAAATAAACACGTACGAGTGTTTGAGTCATTACAAACGAGTATTGGAGAAAGATACGGACGTGTATCAAAAGAATTAGCATGTACGAGTGTTTGAATCAATACGGACGAGTATTGAAGAAAATAACAAGGACGAGTGTTTGAATTAATACGGGCGAGTATTAAAGAAAGATCCAGACGAGTATCAAAAGATTTAACCCGGACAATTGTTTTAATCAATATGGACGAGTATCAAAGCAAATAACTCGGACGAGTGTTTAAATCAACACAGACCAGTAATGAAGAAAGATACAGACGAGTATCAAAAGAAGTAACACGTACGAGTGTTTGAATCAACACAGACCAGTATTGAAGAAAGATACAGACGAGTATCCAAAGAATTAACACGTACGAGTGTTTGAATCAATACGTACGGGTATTGAAGAAAGAGTCAGACGAGTATCAAAAGAAGTAACACGTACGAGTATTTGAATCAATACAGACGAGTATTAAAGAAAGACACGGACGAGTATCCAAGAAAATAACACGAACGAGTGTTTGAATCAATACGAACGAGTGTTTTAATCAATACGGACGAGTATCAAAGAAAATAACTCGGACAAGTGTTTGAATCAACACAGAATAGTATTGAAGAAAGATACAGACGAGTATCAAAAGAAGTAACACGTATGAGTGTTTGAATCAACACGGACGAGTATTGAAGAAAGATATGGACGAGTATCAAAAAAAATAACACGGACGGGTGTTTGAATCAATACGTATGAGTATTGAAGAATGTTACGGACGAGTATCAAAAGAATTAACCCGGACGAGTGTTTGAATTAATATGTACGAGTATTGAAGAAAGCTACGGACGAGTATCAAAAGAATTAACACGGACGAGTGTGTGAATCAATACGGACGAGTATTGAAGAAAGATATAGACGAGTATCCAAAGAATTAACACGTACGAGTGTTTGAATCAATACGGACGAGTATTAAAGAAAGATACAGACGAGTATCAAAAGAATTAACACGGATGATTGTTTTAATCACTACGGATGAGTATCAAAGCAAATAACACGGACGAGTGTTTGAATCAACACAGACCAGTATAATAAAGATACAGATGAGTATCAAAAGAAGTTACACGTACGAGTGTTTGAATCTATACGGACGAGTATTGAAGAAAGATACGGACGAGTATCAAAAGAATTAACACGTACGAGTGTTTGAATCAATACGGACGAGTGTTTTAATCAATATGGACGAGTATCAAAGAAAATAACTCGGATAAGTGTTTGAATCAACATAGACCAGTATTGAAGAATGATACAGACGAGTATCCAAAGAATTAACACGTACGAGTGTTTGAATCAATACGTACGAGTGTTTGAATCAATACGGACGAGTATTGAAGAAAGATATGGACGAGCATCAAAGAAAATAACACGGACGAGTGTTTGAATCAATACGTATGAGTATTGAAGAAAGTTACGGACGAGTTTCAAATGAATTAACCCGGACGAGTGTTTGAATCAATACGTGCGAGTATTGAAGAAAGCTACGGACGAGTATCAAAAGAATTAACACGGACGAGTGTGTGAATCAATTCGGACGAGTATTGAAGAAAGATATAGACGAGTATCCAAAGAATTAACACGTACGAGTGTTTGAATCAATACGGACAAGTATTAAAGAAAGATACAGACGAGTATCAAAAGAATTAACACGGATGATTGTTTTAATCAATACGGATGAGTATCAAAGCAAATAACACGGATGAGTGTTTGAATCAACACAGACCAGTATAATAAAGATACAAATGAGTATCAAAAGAATTAACATGTACGAGTGTTTGAATCTACACGTACGAGTATTTGAATCAATACGGACGATTATTGAAGAAAGATACGGACGTGTATCAAAAGAATTAACATGTACGAGTGTTTGAATCAATACGGACGAGTATTGAAGAAAGATACGGATGAGTATCAAAGAAAATAACACGGACGAGTGTTTGAATTAATATGGGCGAGTATTAAAGAAAGATACAGACGAGTATCAAAAGATTTAACACGGACGATTGTTTTAATCAATACGGATGACTATCAAAGCAAATAACTCGGACGAGTGTTTGAATTAACACAGACCAGTATTGAAGAAAGATACAAAGGAGTATCCAAAGAATTAACACGTACGAGTGTTTGAATCAATACAGACGAGTATTGAAGAAAGATTCGGACGAGTATCAAAAGCAGTAACACGTACGAGTGTTTGAATCAATACGAACGAGTACTGAAGAAAGATACGGACGAGTATCAAAGAAAATAACACGGACGAGTGTTTGAATCAATGCGGACGAGTGTTTTAATCAATACGGACGATTATTGAAGAAAGAAACGGACGAGTATCAAAGAAAATAACACGGACGAGTGTTGGAATCAATACGGACGAGTATAGAAGAAAGATACGGACGAGTATCAAAGAAAATAACACGAACGAGTGTTTGAATTAATACGGGCGAGTATTAAAGAAAGATATAGACGAGTATCAAAAGATTTAACACGGACGATTGTTTTAATCAATACGGACGAGTATCAAAGCAAATAACTCGGACGAGTGTTTGAATCAACACACACCAGTATTGAAGAAAGATACGGACGAGTATCAAAAGAATTAACACGTACGAGTGTTTGAATCAATTCGGACGAGTATTGAAGAAATATTCGGACGAGTATCAAAAGAAGTAACACGTACGAGTGTTTGAGTCAATACGGACGAGTACTGTAGAAAGATACGGACGAGTATCAAAGAAATGACACAGACGAGTGTTTGAATCAATGCGGACGAGTGTTTTAATCAATACGGATGAGTATCAAAGCAAATAACTCGGACGAGTGTTTGAATCAACACACACCAGTATTGAAGAAAGATACAGACGAGTATCAAAAGAAGTAACACGTACGAATGTTTGAATCAATACGTACGAGTATTGAAGAAAGATTCGGACGAGTATCAAAAGAAGTAATACGTACGAGTGTTTGAATCAATGCGGACGAGTATTAAAGAAAGATACGGACGAGTATCAAAGAAAATAACACGGACGAGTGTTTGAATAAATACTGACGAGTATTAAAGAAAGATACAAACGAGTATAAAAAGAATTAACACGTACAAGTGTTTGAATCAATACGGACGAGTTTTGAAGATAGATTTGGACGAGTATCAAAAGAATAAACACGTACAAGTGTTTGAGTCATTACAGACGAGTATTGGAGAAAGATACGGACGTGTATCAAAAGAATTAGCATGTACGAGTGTTTGAATCAATACGGACGAGTATTGAAGAAAATAACAAGGACGAGTGTTTGAATTAATACGGGCGAGTATTAAAGAAAGATCCAGACGAGTATCAAAAGATTTAACACGGACGATTGTTTTAATCAATACGGACGAGTATCAAAGCAAATAACTCGGACGAGTGTTTGAATCAACACAGACCAGTATTGAAGAAAGATACAGACGAGTATCAAAAGAAGTAACACGTACGAGTGTTTGAATCAACACAGACCAGTATTAAAGAAAGATACAGACGAGTATCCAAAGAATTAACACGTACGAGTGTTTGAATCAATACGTACGAGTATTGAAGAAAGAGTCAGACGAGTATCAAAAGAAGTAACACGTACGAGTAATTGAATCAATACAGACGAGTATTGAAGAAAGATACGGACGAGTATCCAAGAAAATAACACGAACGAGTGTTTGAATCAATACGGACGAGTGTTTTAATCAATACGGACGAGTATCAAAGAAAATAACTCGGACAAGTGTTTGAATCAACACAGACCAGTATTGAAGAAAGATACAGACGAGTATCCAAAGAATTAACACGTACGAGTGTTTGAATCAATATGGACGAGTATTGAAGAAAGATTCGGACGAGTATCAAAAGAAGTAACACGTATGAGTGTTTGAATCAACACGGACAAGTATTGAAGAAAGATATGGACGAGTATCAAAGAAAATAACACGGACGGGTGTTTGAATCAATACGTATGAGTATTGAAGAAAGTTACGGACGAGTATCTAAAGAATTAACCCGGACGAGTGTTTGATTCAATACGTACGAATATTGAAGAAAGCTACGGACGAGTATAAAAAGAATTAACACGGACGAGTGTGTGAATCAATACGGACGAGTATTGAAGAAAGATATAGACGAGTATCCAAAGAATTAACACGTACGAGTGTTTGAATTAATACGGGCGAGTATTAAAGAAAGATACAGACGAGTATCAAAAGATTTAACACTGACGATTGTTTTAATCAATACGGACGACTATCAAAGCAAATAACTCGGACGAGTGTTTGAATCAACACATACCAGTATTGAAGAAAGATACAAACGAGTATCCAAAGAATTAACACGTATGAGTGTTTGAATCAATACGGACGAGTACTGAAGAAAGATACGGACGAGTATCAAAGAAAATAACACGGACGAGTGTTTGAATCAATGCGGACGAGTGTTTTAATCAATACGGACGATTATTGAAGAAAGATTCGGACGAGTATCAAAGAAAATAACACGGACGAGTGTTTGAATCAATACAGACGAGTATTGAAGAAAGATACGGACGAGTATCAAAGAAAATAACACAGACGAGTGTTTGAATCAATGCGGACGAGTGTTTTAATCAATACGGACGATTATTGAAGAAAGAAACGGATGAGTATCAAAGAAAATAACACGGACGAGTGTTTGAATCAATACGGACGAGTATAGTAGAAAGATACGGACGAGTATCAAAGAAAATAACACGAACGAGTGTTTGAATTAATACGGGCGAGTATTAAAGAAAGATACAGACGAGTATCAAAAGATTTAACACGGACGATTGTTTTAATCAATACGGACGAGTATCAAAGCAAATAACTCGGACGAGTGTTTGAATCAACACACACCAGTATTGAAGAAAGATACGGACAAGTATCGAAAGAATTAACGCGTACGAGTGTTTGAATCAATTCGGACGAGTATTGAAGAAAGATTCGGACGAGTATCAAAAGAAGTAACACGTACGAGTGTTTGAGTCAATACGGACGAGTACTGTAGAAAGATACGGACGAGTATCAAAGAAATGACACAGACGAGTGTTTGAATCAATGCGGACGAGTGTTTTAATCAATACGGATGAGTATCAAAGCAAATAACTCGGACGAGTGTTTGAATCAACACACACCTGTATTGAAGAAAGATACAGACGAGTATCAAAAGAAGTAACACGTACGAGTGTTTGAATCAATACGTACGAGTATTGAAGAAAGATTCGGACGAGTATCAAAAGAAGTAATACGTACGAGTGTTTGAATCAATACGGACGAGTATTGAAGAAAGATACGGACGAGTATCAAAGAAAATAAACACGTACGAGTGTTTGAGTCATTACAAACGAGTATTGGAGAAAGATACGGACGTGTATCAAAAGAATTAGCATGTACGAGTGTTTGAATCAATACGGACGAGTATTGAAGAAAATAACAAGGACGAGTGTTTGAATTAATACGGGCGAGTATTAAAGAAAGATCCAGACGAGTATCAAAAGATTTAACCCGGACAATTGTTTTAATCAATATGGACGAGTATCAAAGCAAATAACTCGGACGAGTGTTTAAATCAACACAGACCAGTAATGAAGAAAGATACAGACGAGTATCAAAAGAAGTAACACGTACGAGTGTTTGAATCAACACAGACCAGTATTGAAGAAAGATACAGACGAGTATCCAAAGAATTAACACGTACGAGTGTTTGAATCAATACGTACGAGTATTGAAGAAAGAGTCAGACGAGTATCAAAAGAAGTAACACGTACGAGTATTTGAATCAATACAGACGAGTATTAAAGAAAGATACGGACGAGTATCCAAGAAAATAACACGAACGAGTGTTTGAATCAATACGAACGAGTGTTTTAATCAATACGGACGAGTATCAAAGAAAATAACTCGGACAAGTGTTTGAATCAACACAGAATAGTATTGAAGAAAGATACAGACGAGTATCAAAAGAAGTAACACGTATGAGTGTTTGAATCAACACGGACGAGTATTGAAGAAAGATATGGACGAGTATCAAAAAAAATAACACGGACGGGTGTTTGAATCAATACGTATGAGTATTGAAGAATGTTACGGACGAGTATCAAAAGAATTAACCCGGACGAGTGTTTGAATTAATATGTACGAGTATTGAAGAAAGCTACGGACGAGTATCAAAAGAATTAACACGGACGAGTGTGTGAATCAATACGGACGAGTATTGAAGAAAGATATAGACGAGTATCCAAAGAATTAACACGTACAAGTGTTTGAATCAATACGGACGAGTATTAAAGAAAGATACAGACGAGTATCAAAAGAATTAACACGGATGATTGTTTTAATCACTACGGATGAGTATCAAAGCAAATAACACGGACGAGTGTTTGAATCAACACAGACCAGTATAATAAAGATACAGATGAGTATCAAAAGAAGTTACACGTACGAGTGTTTGAATCTATACGGACGAGTATTGAAGAAAGATACGGACGAGTATCAAAAGAATTAACACGTACGAGTGTTTGAATCAATACGGACGAGTGTTTTAATCAATACGGACGAGTATCAAAGAAAATAACTCGGATAAGTGTTTGAATCAACATAGACCAGTATTGAAGAATGATACAGACGAGTATCCAAAGAATTAACACGTAAGAGTGTTTGAATCAATACGTACGAGTGTTTGAATCAATACGGACGAGTATTGAAGAAAGATATGGACGAGTATCAAAGAAAATAACACGGACGAGTGTTTGAATCAATACGTATGAGTATTGAAGAAAGTTACGGACGAGTTTCAAATGAATTAACCCGGACGAGTGTTTGAATCAATACGTGCGAGTATTGAAGAAAGCTACGGACGAGTATCAAAAGAATTAACACGGACGAGTGTGTGAATCAATTCGGACGAGTATTGAAGAAAGATATAGACGAGTATCCAAAGAATTAACACGTACGAGTGTTTGAATCAATACGGACAAGTATTAAAGAAAGATACAGACGAGTATCAAAAGAATTAACACGGATGATTGTTTTAATCAATACGGATGAGTATCAAAGCAAATAACACGGATGAGTGTTTGAATCAACACAGACCAGTATAATAAAGATACAAATGAGTATCAAAAGAATTAACATGTACGAGTGTTTGAATCTACACGTACGAGTATTTGAATCAATACGGACGATTATTGAAGAAAGATACGGACGTGTATCAAAAGAATTAACATGTACGAGTGTTTGAATCAATACGGACGAGTATTGAAGAAAGATACGGATGAGTATCAAAGAAAATAACACGGACGAGTGTTTGAATTAATATGGGCGAGTATTAAAGAAAGATACAGACGAGTATCAAAAGATTTAACACGGACGATTGTTTTAATCAATACGGATGACTATCAAAGCAAATAACTCGGACGAGTGTTTGAATTAACACAGACCAGTATTGAAGAAAGATACAAAGGAGTATCCAAAGAATTAACACGTACGAGTGTTTGAATCAATACAGACGAGTATTGAAGAAAGATTCGGACGAGTATCAAAAGCAGTAACACGTACGAGTGTTTGAATCAATACGAACGAGTACTGAAGAAAGATACGGACGAGTATCAAAGAAAATAACACGGACGAGTGTTTGAATCAATGCGGACGAGTGTTTTAATCAATACGGACGATTATTGAAGAAAGAAACGGACGAGTATCAAAGAAAATAACACGGACGAGTGTTGGAATCAATACGGACGAGTATAGAAGAAAGATACGGACGAGTATCAAAGAAAATAACACGAACGAGTGTTTGAATTAATACGGGCGAGTATTAAAGAAAGATACAGACGAGTATCAAAAGATTTAACACGGACGATTGTTTTAATCAATACGGACGAGTATCAAAGCAAATAACTCGGACGAGTGTTTGAATCAACACACACCAGTATTGAAGAAAGATACGGACGAGTATCAAAAGAATTAACACGTACGAGTGTTTGAATCAATACGTACGAGTATTGAAGAAAGAGTCAGACGAGTATCAAAAGAAGTAACACGTACGAGTATTTGAATCAATACAGACGAGTATTAAAGAAAGATACGGACGAGTATCCAAGAAAATAACACGAACGAGTGTTTGAATCAATACGAACGAGTGTTTTAATCAATACGGACGAGTATCAAAGAAAGTAACTCGGACAAGTGTTTGAATCAACACAGAATAGTATTGAAGAAAGATACAGACGAGTATCAAAAGAAGTAACACGTATGAGTGTTTGAATCAACACGGACGAGTATTGAAGAAAGATATGGACGAGTATCAAAAAAAATAACACGGACGGGTGTTTGAATCAATACGTATGAGTATTGAAGAATGTTACGGACGAGTATCAAAAGAATTAACCCGGACGAGTGTTTGAATTAATATGTACGAGTATTGAAGAAAGCTACGGACGAGTATCAAAAGAATTAACACGGACGAGTGTGTGAATCAATACGGACGAGTATTGAAGAAAGATATAGACGAGTATCCAAAGAATTAACACGTACGAGTGTTTGAATCAATACGGACGAGTATTAAAGAAAGATACAGACGAGTATCAAAAGAATTAACACGGATGATTGTTTTAATCACTACGGATGAGTATCAAAGCAAATAACACGGACGAGTGTTTGAATCAACACAGACCAGTATAATAAAGATACAGATGAGTATCAAAAGAAGTTACACGTACGAGTGTTTGAATCTATACGGACGAGTATTGAAGAAAGATACGGACGAGTATCAAAAGAATTAACACGTACGAGTGTTTGAATCAATACGGACGAGTGTTTTAATCAATATGGACGAGTATCAAAGAAAATAACTCGGATAAGTGTTTGAATTAACATAGACCAGTATTGAAGAATGATACAGACGAGTATCCAAAGAATTAACACGTAAGAGTGTTTGAATCAATACGTACGAGTGTTTGAATCAATACGGACGAGTATTGAAGAAAGATATGGACGAGTATCAAAGAAAATAACACGGACGAGTGTTTGAATCAATACGTATGAGTATTGAAGAAAGTTACGGACGAGTTTCAAATGAATTAACCCGGACGAGTGTTTGAATCAATACGTGCGAGTATTGAAGAAAGCTACGGACGAGTATCAAAAGAATTAACACGGACGAGTGTGTGAATCAATTCGGACGAGTATTGAAGAAAGATATAGACGAGTATCCAAAGAATTAACACGTACGAGTGTTTGAATCAATACGGACAAGTATTAAAGAAAGATACAGACGAGTATCAAAAGAATTAACACGGATGATTGTTTTAATCAATACGGATGAGTATCAAAGCAAATAACACGGATGAGTGTTTGAATCAACACAGACCAGTATAATAAAGATACAAATGAGTATCAAAAGAATTAACATGTACGAGTGTTTGAATCTACACGTACGAGTATTTGAATCAATACGGACGATTATTGAAGAAAGATACGGACGTGTATCAAAAGAATTAACATGTACGAGTGTTTGAATCAATACGGACGAGTATTGAAGAAAGATACGGATGAGTATCAAAGAAAATAACACGGACGAGTGTTTTAATTAATATGGGCGAGTATTAAAGAAAGATACAGACGAGTATCAAAAGATTTAACACGGACGATTGTTTTAATCAATACGGATGACTATCAAAGCAAATAACTCGGACGAGTGTTTGAATTAACACAGACCAGTATTGAAGAAAGATACAAAGGAGTATCCAAAGAATTAACACGTACGAGTGTTTGAATCAATACAGACGAGTATTGAAGAAAGATTCGGACGAGTATCAAAAGCAGTAACACGTACGAGTGTTTGAATCAATACGAACGAGTACTGAAGAAAGATACGGACGAGTATCAAAGAAAATAACACGGACGAGTGTTTGAATCAATGCGGACGAGTGTTTTAATCAATACGGACGATTATTGAAGAAAGAAACGGACGAGTATCAAAGAAAATAACACGGACGAGTGTTGGAATCAATACGGACGAGTATAGAAGAAAGATACGGACGAGTATCAAAGAAAATAACACGAACGAGTGTTTGAATTAATACGGGCGAGTATTAAAGAAAGATACAGACGAGTATCAAAAGATTTAACACGGACGATTGTTTTAATCAATACGGACGAGTATCAAAGCAAATAACTCGGACGAGTGTTTGAATCAACACACACCAGTATTGAAGAAAGATACGGACGAGTATCAAAAGAATTAACACGTACGAGTGTTTGAATCAATTCGGACGAGTATTGAAGAAATATTCGGACGAGTATCAAAAGAAGTAACACGTACGAGTGTTTGAGTCAATACGGACGAGTATCAAAGAAATGACACAGACGAGTGTTTGAATCAATGCGGACGAGTGTTTTAATCAATACGGATGAGTATCAAAGCAAATAACTCGGACGAGTGTTTGAATCAACACACACCAGTATTGAAGAAAGATACAGACGAGTATCAAAAGAAGTAACACGTACGAATGTTTGAATCAATACGTACGAGTATTGAAGAAAGATTCGGACGAGTATCAAAAGAAGTAATACGTACGAGTGTTTGAATCAATGCGGACGAGTATTAAAGAAAGATACGGACGAGTATCAAAGAAAATAACACGGACGAGTGTTTGAATAAATACTGACGAGTATTAAAGAAAGATACAAACGAGTATAAAAAGAATTAACACGTACAAGTGTTTGAATCAATACGGACGAGTATTGAAGAAAGATTTGGACGAGTATCAAAAGAATAAACACGTACGAGTGTTTGAGTCATTACAGAGGAGTATTGGAGAAAGATACGGACGTGTATCAAAAGAATTAGCATGTACGAGTGTTTGAATCAATACGGACGAGTATTGAAGAAAATAACAAGGACGAGTGTTTGAATTAATACGGGCGAGTATTAAAGAAAGATCCAGACGAGTATCAAAAGATTTAACACGGACGATTGTTTTAATCAATACGGACGAGTATCAAAGCAAATAACTCGGACGAGTGTTTGAATCAACACAGACCAGTATTGAAGAAAGATACAGACGAGTATCAAAAGAAGTAACACGTACGAGTGTTTGAGTCAACACAGACCAGTATTAAAGAAAGATACAGACGAGTATCCAAAGAATTAACACGTACGAGTGTTTGAATCAATACGTACGAGTATTTAAGAAAGAGTCAGACGAGTATCAAAAGAAGTAACACGTACGAGTAATTGAATCAATACAGACGAGTATTGAAGAAAGATACGGACGAGTATCCAAGAAAATAACACGAACGAGTGTTTGAATCAATACGGACGAGTGTTTTAATCAATACGGACGAGTATCAAAGAAAATAACTCGGACAAGTGTTTGAATCAACACAGACCAGTATTGAAGAAAGATACAGACGAGTATCCAAAGAATTAACACGTACGAGTGTTTGAATCAATATGGACGAGTATTGAAGAAAGATTCGGACGAGTATCAAAAGAAGTAACACGTATGAGTGTTTGAATCAACACGGACGAGTATTGAAGAAAGATATGGACGAGTATCAAAGAAAATAACACGGACGGGTGTTTGAATCAATACGTATGAGTATTGAAGAAAGTTACGGACGAGTATCAAAAGAATTAACCCGGACGAGTGTTTGATTCAATACGTACGAATATTGAAGAAAGCTACGGACGAGTAAAAAAAGAATTAACACGGACGAGTGTGTGAATCAATACGGACGAGTATTGAAGAAAGATATAGACGAGTATCCAAAGAATTAACACGTACGAGTGTTTGAATTAATACGGGCGAGTATTAAAGAAAGATACAGACGAGTATCAAAAGATTTAACACTGACGATTGTTTTAATCAATACGGACGACTATCAAAGCAAATAACTCGGACGAGTGTTTGAATCAACACATACCAGTATTGAAGAAAGATACAAACGAGTATCCAAAGAATTAACACGTATGAGTGTTTGAATCAATACAGACGAGTACTGAAGAAAGATACGGACGAGTATCAAAGAAAATAACACGGACGAGTGTTTGAATCAATGCGGACGAGTGTTTTAATCAATACGGACGATTATTGAAGAAAGATTCAGACGAGTATCAAAGAAAATAACACGGACGAGTGTTTGAATCAATACAGACGAGTATTGAAGAAAGATACGGACGAGTATCAAAGAAAATAACACAGACGAGTGTTTGAATCAATGCGGACGAGTGTTTTAATCAATACGGACGATTATTGAAGAAAGAAACGGATGAGTATCAAAGAAAATAACACGGACGAGTGTTTGAATCAATACGGACGAGTATAGTAGAAAGATACGGACGAGTATCAAAGAAAATAACACGAACGAGTGTTTGAATTAATACGGGCGAGTATTAAAGAAAGATACAGACGAGTATCAAAAGATTTAACACGGACGATGGTTTTAATCAATACGGACGAGTATCAAAGCAAATAACTCGGACGAGTGTTTGAATCAACACACACCAGTATTGAAGAAAGATACGGACAAGTATCGAAAGAATTAACGCGTACGAGTGTTTGAATCAATTCGGACGAGTATTGAAGAAAGATTCGGACGAGTATCAAAAGAAGTAACACGTACGAGTATTTGAATCAATACAGACGAGTATTGAAGAAAGATACAAACGAGTACCCAAGAAAATAACACGAACGGGTGTTTGAATCAATACGGATGAGTGTTTTAATCAATACGGACGAGTATCAAAGCAAATAACTCGGACGAGTGTTTGAATCAACACAGACCAGTATTGAAGAAAGATACAGACGAGTATCAAAAGAAGTAACACGTACGAGTGTTTGAGTCAACACAGACCAGTATTAAAGAAAGATACAGACGAGTATCCAAAGAATTAACACGTACGAGTGTTTGAATCAATACGTACGAGTATTTAAGAAAGAGTCAGACGAGTATCAAAAGAAGTAACACGTACGAGTAATTGAATCAATACAGACGAGTATTGAAGAAAGATACGGACGAGTATCCAAGAAAATAACACGAACGAGTGTTTGAATCAATACGGACGAGTGTTTTAATCAATACGGACGAGTATCAAAGAAAATAACTCGGACAAGTGTTTGAATCAACACAGACCAGTATTGAAGAAAGATACAGACGAGTATCCAAAGAATTAACACGTACGAGTGTTTGAATCAATATGGACGAGTATTGAAGAAAGATTCGGACGAGTATCAAAAGAAGTAACACGTATGAGTGTTTGAATCAACACGGACGAGTATTGAAGAAAGATATGGACGAGTATCAAAGAAAATAACACGGACGGGTGTTTGAATCAATACGTATGAGTATTGAAGAAAGTTACGGACGAGTATCAAAAGAATTAACCCGGACGAGTGTTTGATTCAATACGTACGAATATTGAAGAAAGCTACGGACGAGTAAAAAAAGAATTAACACGGACGAGTGTGTGAATCAATACGGACGAGTATTGAAGAAAGATATAGACGAGTATCCAAAGAATTAACACGTACGAGTGTTTGAATTAATACGGGCGAGTATTAAAGAAAGATACAGACGAGTATCAAAAGATTTAACACTGACGATTGTTTTAATCAATACGGACGACTATCAAAGCAAATAACTCGGACGAGTGTTTGAATCAACACATACCAGTATTGAAGAAAGATACAAACGAGTATCCAAAGAATTAACACGTATGAGTGTTTGAATCAATACAGACGAGTACTGAAGAAAGATACGGACGAGTATCAAAGAAAATAACACGGACGAGTGTTTGAATCAATGCGGACGAGTGTTTTAATCAATACGGACGATTATTGAAGAAAGATTCAGACGAGTATCAAAGAAAATAACACGGACGAGTGTTTGAATCAATACAGACGAGTATTGAAGAAAGATACGGACGAGTATCAAAGAAAATAACACAGACGAGTGTTTGAATCAATGCGGACGAGTGTTTTAATCAATACGGACGATTATTGAAGAAAGAAACGGATGAGTATCAAAGAAAATAACACGGACGAGTGTTTGAATCAATACGGACGAGTATAGTAGAAAGATACGGACGAGTATCAAAGAAAATAACACGAACGAGTGTTTGAATTAATACGGGCGAGTATTAAAGAAAGATACAGACGAGTATCAAAAGATTTAACACGGACGATGGTTTTAATCAATACGGACGAGTATCAAAGCAAATAACTCGGACGAGTGTTTGAATCAACACACACCAGTATTGAAGAAAGATACGGACAAGTATCGAAAGAATTAACGCGTACGAGTGTTTGAATCAATTCGGACGAGTATTGAAGAAAGATTCGGACGAGTATCAAAAGAAGTAACACGTACGAGTGTTTGAGTCAATACGGACGAGTACTATAGAAAGATACGGACGAGTATCAAAGAAATGACACAGACGAGTGTTTGAATCAATGCGGACGAGTGTTTTAATCTATACGGATGAGTATCAAAGCAAATAACTCGGACGAGTGTTTGAATCAACACACACCAGTATTGAAGAAAGATACAGACGAGTATCAAAAGAAGTAACACGTACGAGTGTTTGAATCAATACGTACGAGTATTGAAGAAAGATTCGGACGAGTATCAAAAGAAGTAATACGTACGAGTGTTTGAATCAATACGGACGAGTATTGAAGAAAGATACGGACGAGTATCAAAGAAAATAAACACGTACGAGTGTTTGAGTCATTACAAACGAGTATTGGAGAAAGATACGGACGTGTATCAAAAGAATTAGCATGTACGAGTGTTTGAATCAATACGGACGAGTATTGAAGAAAATAACAAGGACGAGTGTTTGAATTAATACGGGGCGAGTATTAAAGAAAGATCCAGACGAGTATCAAAAGATTTAACCCGGACAATTGTTTTAATCAATATGGACGAGTATCAAAGCAAATAACTCGGACGAGTGTTTAAATCAACACAGACCAGTATTGAAGAAAGATACAGACGAGTATCAAAAGAAGTAACACGTACGAGTGTTTGAATCAACACAGACCAGTATTGAAGAAAGATACAGACGAGTATCCAAAGAATTAACACGTACGAGTGTTTGA